>NW_015167088.1:390172-428229 GCF_001447785.1 Gekko japonicus
CCCTGTTCATACAAACTGGTGATTAAATGAACAGAGCAAGAGGATTGCACACAACATGCTCCCCCAGTACATGAGAGATAGGAGCACCAAAATTAGTACAGCTGAGAAGAGCTTTTGCCTGAAATGATCTTAACCCACTGCTTTACAACATTTGAGCAAAACCTCCATTTAACACAACTCTCTGTTGCTCAAGTGTGTCATTTAGAGTAGCAATGCTGTTGAGCATGTAGGAGCAAGGAAGGGGGAAAGCCAGGTGAAGCTAGGTGCAACTTCCTCTATGCATGCCTGTGCTGTGGGGGGGGGGAGCAAAAGCCATTTTTCTCACAGCTTATTTTTTAATAAATCTGTTAAAGGATTTTTCAGGGCACACGTTTGTTGGAAGTGAGCAACTTTGCGCTGTCTCTTCGCCTCAGGCTTCAGAGTGGGATTAGAGAGAGTCGGAGAGATAGATCATCCTTCCCGTCTACTGCTCTGATACTATCCCTTTGATGTGTAGAATGCTACTCTCAGGGAATCTTCCTTCCTTCCAGCCTGACACCTCTCCACACTATGCTAGCCTTCTTCATCTTGGCAGGACATGCTTCTTGCATCTCTATCCATCCTAGCTAGTTAAACTAGATTAGAATCCTGTCTCTACTCTATCCTGTCTAGAATGGAGTTCCTTACCATAACTTTGTTTCTTTGTTTTCTTAAACGGTTTCTATAAACATGCCTGTCAGTCACTATTCATTTAGCTAATCCAAAAAAAGAACTCCAGCTGAGACTATCTTGTTTTATCTATCTCTACATGAAGGAATAGAGCTCAGGGATTTCCTTTAACACAATGGAAATTTGGAAATTGAGCAATATTACGTGCCTTTAAGCCAGGGAGATTTTTTATTTAGATTAAAAATGGTTTATGGACAGGTTTAGCTGTCTGCTTCACAAAGTCAGACTAACTTTTCAAACACTCCTCATTCCTCCATTTGTCCATCTGAACTTCTAAACAGGAAACTTCTCGGGCCTGTGAAAGAAACAAAATAAAATTTTAAATTGTTTTTAAGAGGGCTGTAGTTTTAAAGGAACAAGGTATAAACAATATTTCCTTTGCCAGTTTTGACTCTCCTGTGTCTCTAGTCCAGTTCCAAAAATGCCTTCTTTTGTTGGATGTTATTTGCACCTGGCTCTATTCTTTGTTTGTTTCATTTCTACTCTGCCCTTTTCCTCAATGCGGACCCAAAGCAGAGCTTCCATTGTTCTCCCATTTTATCCTCATAACAGCCCTGTGAGGTGGGTTAGGCTGAGAGTACGTAACTGGTCCAAGGTGACCCAGCAAGCTTCCATGGCTAAGTGGTAGGGTTGCCAACCTCCAGGTGGTGGCTGAAGATACCTTGGTATTACAATTTCAGGTGACAGAGTTCAGTTCACCTGAAAAAGATGGCTGCTTTGGACTGTATGGCATTATGCCCTGCTGAGGTTCCTCACCTTCCCAAAATGCCCCCTCCTCAGGCTCCACCCCCAAAATCTCCAGGTATTTCCCAACCCAGAGCTGACAACCCTACTGAGTGGGCATTTCTCCCTAATTCTTCCAAATCCTAGGCAACATTCCAACCACTATACCACACTGGGTCTCAAATTTTTTTAGACTTATACTTCACCCCTCCCCTAGGTCCCAGGGCTTGGGGCGGCACACACTATCCAATAAAACACTCTATAAATAAATATAAAGCATACTTACAACAGGGGTGTAGCCAGAAAATTTGGGGTGGTGGAACATTGGGGTCTCAGGGGGGGTGAGGGCAGGAGAGGGGGGGAGAAGACCTTCCCCTGCCTCTCCAATTGTCAGAGAGGCAAGGACCGGCTGGGTTTCTTCCTGCTTCTGCAGCTGAAGTTGGTTGCAGAAGCAGGAAGAAGACCTCCCCCCACCTCTCCAATTGCTGGAGAGGAGCAGGCTTGCTGGATTTTCTTCCTGCTTCTGAAAAATGAGCCTCAGCCAACCTTAATGGAAACCCTGGTGGAACAACTCCAACTTACAGGCCCTACGGAATCTAGAAAGATCCCACAGGGCCCAGATGTTATCTGGCAGAGAGTTTTACCAGGCAGTAACTACTATCAAAAAACCTAGCCCTCACTGAGGAGCCGCCTGTGGACTGGACACCACCAGCAGGCCACATGAGGAAGAACAACGCGGCTATTAGCCACAAGGTATAGATAGGGACTCTGGGGCAAGTGATGCTCTGTATTCTTAGTGCTTGGGGGGGCAACAGTGGGAGAGCTTCTAGTGTCCTGGCCCCACTGATGGATCTCCTGATGGCCCCTGTGTGACAGAGTGTTGGACTGGATGGGTCATTGGCCTGATCCAACATTGGCTTCTCTTATATTCTTATGAAGCATTCTTGGGGGGACATATAGGGAGAAGCAGCCCCTTAGGTATAAAGGTCCCAGACCATTTGTATATTACATATATATATATCTTTATATTACTTCTATCTGGCTAATACAATGAAAGCATTTTTAACATGGGTGCTATGGTATGAAACATGGGTCCAGGGTATGAAACAGTTTAAATCTACAGTGTATTATAGAATATATGCAGCCCCCTAAGCTGGGGAACAAGCACAGTGAAACACCATAACCAGGCCTGTTCTTGAACAATTGCCACAAAATCACCCACTTAGGGCATAACTACCCAATATGCCCTTGTTTTGCTGGGTCACAGATGCATGACTGAACTCATAGTCAGACATACAATACGGGAACTCACCTTTAAATGTGCTCATTCACCCGGTTCTACAAGGAAGCTCTGTACAGGGGGAGAAGAAACTCCTGGTTTCTCCCACACCACACTTTCTCCAGTGGAAAGTTTGGTGGGAGGTTTTCCACTTTTCTTGGGCTCCACATGTCCTTCCTAGGGCACATGGAGCCAGAGAAAAGAGCCAAAACGTCCACACATACACACCACCCATTCTGCTGGTGAAAGGATAGAAATCAAAAGCTCCTTCTCACACTCACAGCACCAAGTGAATAAGCATCTCATAAGGTGACTGTCCCCAATGTATGTTTGACTGAGAATACAGGTGCACACCTGTGACCTGGCATGTGTAGGGAGAATCTTACTGACTTCTTTAAAGAGAAATCACATTAATGAATGAGGGGGGAAACCCACATTCATTCATTTGAAAGCAAGGTCCTAGTTCTTTTCTCTGTTCTGTTCTGCAATTATTTTGCTCAGAATGAAAAGGTGTTGACTATGGAATGAAAATGAGGCTTACCACTAAGATGTTATTAGTAACAAGTCTCTCAACATCACCAGTTCTGGGGGGAAAACACAAAACAATTCAGTAATAAAACACATTCTGTAAAAAACCCTGAAATATATGCAGTCAACTGGTTTGTTGTTGTTTTTTGTAAAAAAAAAGATGCGTTCTTTGGATTTGAAAAAAGGAAAATTAGCATTCAAGGTTTAACACAGTAGTATGTGAGGCTTGCAAAACTTGTGTCCCACTGAGCTGAATGCCAGTGACCTGCCACGTATGATGGCCCTGGCCCACCAGAAGCTCAATATATCTCCTGGTTTTGTTGCCTGCCTGGAGCTGCAGAAATATGGGAGACAGAAGAGAATTTCAACTGCTTGACAATTGGGTTGAACTGGGCTTGATGTGAGCCAAAGTTGGCAGATTTGGACCAATAGGGATGCTGACATAAATAAAAAATAAATAAAATGAGACACCTTTCCCCAAATCTAGAATTCCCTATATGTGTTAGAGCTCCTTTGGTACTAGTGATTTCCCTCTTCATGTCAGTAGAAGTAGCAGGTCCATTCACACAAAGAGTGCAAGGATATGAGCCATGAGCCCCCCCCCCCCCCATGAATAAGGAAACCAAATCTGTATGCACTTCAAAAAGCACTTGGAGTTTTGGATTGGAAGCATTGTTCACAGAGCAATACCACATTTGCAAATGCAGGTACAGGCCAAAAGTACATCAGCTCACCATCCAAAGCCTCCCCTCCCCACTGAAGTCTCTACTCCACCTCTTGCATTTGTTCAGCTGCAATAGCCTGTCCTCCACTAATATAAAAAGTCTCTGTTATTTTGCCTAAGGTAGGATATACTTTAAAAACCAAATTATCTACAAGGTGGAACATCCTATCTATGCCAAGCAGAGAAGAGCTTGCACAAGCAAACTGTCTTCCTGTGAAGTCTCCTGTGTCACCAGGTCAGTTGACCCCAGGAAAAGTGTGCAGATAACTACAACAGGAGGGGGGTGTCGTGAGATTTTTGGAGGTGTGGGTGTGTGTCTGCACATTGTCTGTGAAAGCGTGCTTACCCATGTCACCCACACTCCCCCCTCAGTTTTGCAGGGGGAACCTGCAAAAAGTCTCCCACTAAAACATGGTTAGGACCAGTGTTCCCTCTAAGCTGAGTTAGTGTGAGCTGGCTCACAGTTTTTTAGCCTCTGGCTCACACTTTTTTGTCTTAGCTCAGGAAGAATGGCTCCAGAGCAAACTAATTTATGCAGTAGCCAAATAACTTGCTCACAATTCTAATGCCAGTAGCTCACAAAGTGGAATTTTTGCTCACAGGACTCCACAGCTTAGAGGAAACATTGGTTAGGACCTATCCTGATGTTATCAGTCATTCAACTATACCTTAGAAGCAGTCATATATTAAGATTCAGGCTGTGCACTGTAACCTGGAGAAGGACTTGAAGAATGACAACAACCAGGGCTATTTTGGGGCAGGAACGCACAGGAACGCAGTTCCGGCTGGCTTCCAAGTTGGCCACGCCCAGCAGGAACTCATTTGCATAATAGGCCACACCCAACATCAGAAACTCATTAGGACTGGCTACATTAGGGGTGTGTGGCCTAACATGCAAAGGAGATCCTGCTACAAAAAAGCCCTGGGTTTTGACAACAAACAAGGTAAACAGAATAAGAAGCAAAAGGTGGGTGTGGCTGGATGAGCACACTTCTGGTAACATGGGGGTGCGGCCTAATATGCCAATGAGCTGTGCTGTCAGGGGTGTGGCCTAATATGCTAATGAGTTTCTGCTGTTGGGTGTGGCCTATTATGCTAATGAGTTCCTGCTGGGCTTTTTCTACAAAAAAAGCCCTGACAACAACTGTAGCAACTAACAACATTTTACAAGTCATCCTTCCTCAAAAAAAGAAGAAGAGCAAAACAAACACTGTAGGTACCAGAAAACAGATAATTTCCCTGGTAAACAGAGATAGTTAGAACATATGATTTGAGGGAATGAAGCACAATGCTGTTGATTAATTGCTTCCTTATTGCTTATTAATTCCTTCCTGTTGAGTAGCATCATTGCATAATCACAGCAATATACTCACATGCTTATCACCTTGAATTTGACTTCTAGACTTGCTTGACTCTGAAGGGGGAAGAATAACAATTAAATGGGCTGTGGTGTCTCAGAGGTTAAGATGCTGAGCTGCAAACCAGAAGGTCTGTAGTTCAGCAGTTTGAGACCCTAGTGCCGTGAGACGGAGTGAGCTCCCGTCTCTGGCCCCAGCTCCTGCCAACCTAGCAGTTCGAAAGCAAGAAATTGCAAATAGATAAATAAGTACTGCTTCAGTGGGAAGTAACAGCATTCCGTGCGCCTCGGCATCTAGTCATGCCAGCCACATGGCACGGAAACATCTTTGGACAGTGCTGGCTGTTTGGCTTGGAAACAGAGGTGAGCACTGCCCCTAGAGTCGGATTCGACTGACTTTCAAACAAGGGAAACCTTTACCTTTTACCTAGGCCACTTAAACCCTGCCCAGAGTTGAGTCTGGAGTGATGGCCACAGCAAATATCTGTTTGAATTGCCTGCATGAAGAATGCCAACAGTGTGTCAAGTCCTTTCCCCCCTGAGAGTAACACCTCCATTCAAACAGTATAGCAGAGCAAAAGATAGGGTATACACTTCGGAGACAAAACTCCACTGAAAAGGCTTTTACAGTTGTACTTTTCTCAAAAGTAAAACCCATAAAGGGCAATATCAATGGTGTATTAATGAAAGCAAGGTTCAGGCAAAGGAGGACACCAAGTGGTCACAGATCAAAACTGTAATCTGCAAGGATAGTCCAAGAACACACAGTTCAAGAAATTGCAAAGGATGTCTTCTTCACATACTTCAGCTGTATGTATGACACACCTGAACTATCGAACAGAACACAGATACTGTAGAACAGGATATCTAATTGCCTGATCTCTAATTAACAGACATGATGTTGCAGTTGAATAGGGGTGGGATCCTTAGTTTCATTGATTTTAGTAATTATGTAATCTCTGCTTTCTACAAACCCTGTGTTCTGCACTATTGACACCACAGTGATGCCAACCTCCGGGGGTTGAGTTCTCCTGGTATTACCACTGATCTCCAGAGTACAGAGATCCATTCCCTTGAAGAAAATGGTAGCGTTGGAGGGCGGATTCTATGGCACCATATGCCTGCCGATCTCCCTTCCCAGTCCAGTGTCTACCTTCCCCAGGCTCCACCTCCAAATCTCCAAGAATTTCCTAGCCTGGAGTTGGCAGCCCTTTTACACTCCACCCTTTTAACTGAATTTTATTTATTTAAAACATTTGTTAGCTGCCTTTCTACCTTACAGAACTCAAGGCAGCTTGAAACGTAAACGGAATAACAATTGTATAAACCAGAATCTAAAACCACAGTTTAAGACTGCCCCCAAATTAATTAGATTCAGGTGGGCAGCCACGTTGGTCTGAAGAAGAAGAACAAAGTCCGAATCCAGTGGCACCTTTAAGACCTGGACCCAAATTAATTAATTAAATGCACACCTAAATGAAACCATCTTCAACTTCAGTTTTACCCAGGAACCTGAGATGAGCCCTGCTGTATTAGTCCAGTGGTCCATCTAGTTCAGCATTCTGTTTTATGCATTAGCCAAACAGTTGCCCAAGATGGCCAGCTAACAGCATCCAAGCAGAGGCCTTTCCATGATGCTGCCTCCTAGTACTGAGTTTCAGAGTCTTGGGCTGCAGTCACACATGCCATTTGGCACGGAGGGGAAGGGTCCCTATTTCCTCCAGTGGAATTTGATGCACAGTCACGTGGTCACACATCCCTTTGTGCTGCTGGCTCAGCCCATCGTTGTGCAATCAGACACCACTTCAGGTGAGTGGGTTTTCTTTGCCTTTTGTTTCCCATGTGCATAAATGAGGAATCGAACCTCCTCATGGAGTGTTCCCAATGGAGTATGCAGTTATGCACATACTGCTAAGCAAGGGGGGAAAACTGGCACCAAGTTAGGATGGAACGAGCAGACCATCCCGATGGCTTGAGAGCGTGCTTGAGCAACCAGACTAGGGGAAATCATTAGGACCGGACTCTCCCAGTGTCTTTTAACTCCGTTTCTGTGGCAGGGCAGCACGGAGTGCTGACAACTGCAGGACCTTTCCCAGATGTTGCTGTCTGATTGTGTGCTTTAGATCTGTCAGGCATTTGCAGCTACGTCGGATCTAAAGGCACGTCTCACCGCAGCCTTGCTATTTCTGTGTGTGGAGGCTCTATTAACTCACCATTAGTAGCCATTGATGAACCTTTCTTGCATGAATCTGTCTAACCCCCTTTTAAAGCCATCTGTACTCACAGCCATCACTGCTTCCATTGACAGTGAATTCCACAATTTATTTAAGTGTGGAGCAAAGAAATATGTCCTTTTGTCTCTTCAGAATCTATTGCCCATCAACTTCATTCAGTGTCCCTCTATCCACTTTCTCCACCCCAGCATAATTTGTGTAAACCTCCATCATATCCCCCCCTGCATTTACCTTTTTTTCTAAACTGAAAAGGCCCAGACCCAGGAAAATGTTATACAATTTGTTTCCTTGCTGATTTTGGACAACTAGTTTTACCACCTGCTGTTTTAAAATACTGATGATTGGTTTCATTGCTGCTGTTTTAATTTGTTTAGTGTATTGCGTTAAGGAAGAGCCTTGTGCAGGGCCAGTCCAAGAGGTGGCAAGGCAAGAAAAGGCGCGTGTGGTGGCCAAGCCACTCAGAGAGGCACAAGGCCTTTGGTGCCACACTGCATGGCTTGTCTCGCTGAAGCGCATGTTTGGGTGGATCCTGGGCAGGAATTCTTCACCGACATGGCTGGTGCAGGGTTAATAACACCTGTTTCCTTCTCTTCCTTCTGGAGGATCACAAAAAGTTCTGTCTGGGTTGTTTGCTCCCTGGCAGGGTTTATATGAAGGGTGGACGTGCATGCAAGGGGGAGGGGGAGGAAGGGGGTTGGGCAGCTTTGAAGCCACGGGGTGGAATGGAGAGTGGACACTGCATGAGGACAGGTGCCAGGCCGTTTGGCTTTTCCTCTCCAGCAGGATGCCGCTCGCCCCAGGCTTCCTCCCCCTCCTGGCCCTGGGTGAGTTGTGGTGAATCAAGGCTATGGTCCTGGCTGAGTCGTGCACGCTTCAGGCCAGTGCAGTGGTGGTGCTGCACAGCTACTGCTGAATTAGGAATTAAAGGGGGAGATTGGGGTTGGGCATTGAAAAATTGACGGCTGACTACGGACATTGGATAGAAGTCTTTTAAATTAATACACTGATGTGTAAGAGCATCCCATCTGTTGCAATCCCTTATTTATAGCTTGTCTGTCTGTGAATGGTAATCCCTTTATAATGCCTTATAACATAGCTGTCTGATTGGCTTGCAGTGACATTCTAAGCAGAGTTACATCATTGTAAGTGAAGTTGATGACTTTAGAAGGGTGTAGCTCTGCTTAAAATGGCACTGTTGCCTGCCCAAAGCTCTGGGTCATTGTTGGTACTAATCCCTTTCTTCTACTTCCATGTGTGTTTAGCATTCTGCTAAACTAGGTGTGATGTGACACCTAGTGGTTGCCTGGCACAGTTGCACTGACACACAATGCTGTGTGCTACAGCGATATCCTTGTGCTACTGGCACAACAGGGCACATTAAGGCATTGTCCTGGACTGTGTACCAGTCTGTGTGTCTTTTCTGTGTTTCTTTACATGAGTATTCAGGACACTGGAATACTGATCCCTGACTGGCTAGGACTTATAAATGAGGATAATTAACATCGCCATTGATGTTTATGGGCAAGAAAAGGCCCTTTCTAATTCTCTTTGGCCAATATTTTTCACTCCTGCTCAAAATCTGACTGTATAGTCTCTCTACTTGTTGACTTCCCTTGTTTATTTTACCCTTTGTGTATTTGAAAGTAAAGACAATGAAAACACCTGTATGCCTCCTCCTGTTTCTTGGTGTCTGTAACTTAGGCCAAGCACTCATTTCTGAGGTGATATCAGCAGGACTCAGATGACATGTCAGTGCACCTCCCATACTGAAGTTTTGTGGGATGCCATACCTCTATGGATTTTTTAAAGTCTTACTTTCCACTTGCACATTTTGCCTGTATCTGTGGTGTGTGATTGTGGTCACACATCCATCGTGGTGGTTAGTCCACTTGGCAATCAAGTTTATATTGTACAGAAGTCATCCAATTGTTCTACAGTCTTCTCTGTGATTTCCTGCCAGTGTGGATAGGCACTCAATTTTTAGTCATCACACCATAATTTGCATGGTGGAATACTACTGGGTCAGCATTCCAAACCACCCATACATCTCACAAATGATTGGCATGGCAAAAGAAAGGGGAAGTACATCCACACCAAAGGAAAAAATCAGCAGGTCAACGTGCCACACAAATAACTACACAACGTAAAGAGACAGCATGCACAAGTTCCTATGCAACTCACAGCTTGACTGAGTACCAGGACATAATTGCTGTGCAAGGAAATGTCTCATTTTATCCATCCCTTACTTCAGTAAGTTTTCTCCAATGTCTTTCAGTTTATTCTCATAAACAACTTTTTATGAGAAGTGAGACTGGGATTTAGATAGTAAAGCAGTTCTTCCACTCCTATTCAAATGTGGCTGATTTTCAGAAGTACAGAAATTTGGAAGGAGAGAGAAAAAACTCATTTTCAAAAGAAACATCTCTTAAACTGAAAAGCTGGTCCAATTGTTCACATTTTTAACTTTCTGTTTCACCAGTCAACAACAGCATAGAATGCAAAGTCGATTATAATGAATGCATTCCATGCATTGCTTCTTTCATAGGAATCATTAAATTATATAAAAAAGCCTAATTTCTATCCCAACAAAAAACAGAAAGGTAAACCATACTGGACCAGAAAACAGAGACTGGATTTGATCCAGCGATCTGTCAGTAGAAGGTGTTAATGGTCACGGTTCTTTTCTGCTTTTCCTTATACAGGGGCCATGCTAATCTTCGCTGTATTGTTCCAATTTTAGTATAGCTGCTGCCAAAGCAAGCACTTCCTGTTTCTCCCCTTTCTCCAGAAACCATTCCTGGCATCACAGGACCCACAGGCTGGTGGCCTGCAGAAAAGTGGGGGGGGGGGAGCTCTGCCGATGGAAAAGGAAGCAAGGAACTATTTCACCCTCTTCCTCCTCCTTACTACAGCCTAGTTATCTATGTTGATATTACTCCATGCAGGAATCAGCATTCATAGTGCTAGAAAGTACTGCTGGGGGGAGGAGGAAGCAAAGGAGATCTGCATCTCTTGATGAAGATCCATTTCCATGTAAACATATAAAACCGGGGAAAAAGCAAACTTTAGAATTCATTTGTCTTTAAGGTGCCATGATGTCTTGTCATTTAAACTGCAGCAGCCTAACAAGTGATTTTTTAAAAAAACTTACTAGATACATAATTTTATTACAAGCACATCTACAGAAGCCCAGCACATGCATAGTTTAGGAAAGTACTATTACCTTTGAGTTTCCTGTCCAATGATTAAGCTAGTGATTCATTAACCAAAAAAACCTGTTGAAAATATTTAATAGGGCTGACTGAACAGTAAATATTTAATTGGGGGTGACTGAACCAGTAAACTAGACATTAGACTATTCACTGAAGAAAAAGAACTTCCGAGCTGACTATTTGATAAATATTACCTGAAAACAATTAAAAGTGTTCTCTGGCAGGCTTGAGAACTGGTATGTATGAGTCATTAAGCTGGAACGGAAGAGAACTTGGTTCAAATCCCTACTTAGCAGTGATGCCTGGTGAGTGGATTTTTGGCCAGATTTGAATTCAGTAACACCTTAGAGACCAACAAGATTTGGGGGTGAGAGATTTTGACTGTTGAAGCTCCCTTCAGCCAGTTACCAGTACTTCTCTTTCAACCTCAGCTCAAAATCGTTGTGAGGATGAAATTGGAAAAAGCCATATAACCAGAGTTCTATTGAGGGGACGATGAGATGAGTATGCAATTTAAAAGCAAAAAAAAAATTGGTTACAGCCTCATTGATTATAAATTGTATGTCACATGCAGCTGCATATTAAGCACAAAAAGGTAGGGAGGAAGAGAAGAAAATGTTTCCTGGCATGTTCGCCAAAACTCCACAACTTGTACATTTGTTAACACAGAGATAAGGAGGTGTTCCAGACTCAATGCTATGTGAAAATCTGTTTTTCAAGATGACCCGAAACAACTTTTTTTCTCTCTTCTTTCCACCTCCACCCACTTTTTGTGTTTAACATGCACTCTGATGAAGAGTTGTAGGAACCTGAAGGATTGTGATCAATGTGATCAATGTGGAGTCTTGTGAGCAAAAATTCTCCTTTGTGAGCTACTGGCATTAAAGTTGTGAGCGAGCAATTTGGCTACTGCATAAATTAGTCTGCTCTGGAGCCCATCCTTCCTGAGCCAGGACAAAAATGTGTGAGCCGGAGGCTAAAAAACTCTGAGCTAGCTCACACTAACTCAGCTTAAAGGGAACATTGGCCCCGGTCACACGGGCAGGAAACTGCAGAGGAGAAGCGTGGCTGTTTGCTCTGGGGCAAACTACTGCGCAGTTACGTGATCAGACCTCCTGTGGAGGTACCGTGGAGGTTCCATGGAGGTTCCATGGCAAGGGAGAGGTGCCGATCACAGGACAAGCCGGCGCTCAACAAAGAAGCGCGCGCCGCGGCAAATTGTTTTTTATTTTTGTGTACATGACAAATGCGCATGCTCCGTTGGGTGCACACGCGCATCCACAGAGACTTGGACAAAAAAAACCACCTTATTTGCAAGGGGACATGGGCGGGCGCCGGATGCCACCGGAAACGCGATCAGACGCCCGCCCTTGCCCCGCAGTTTCCGGAAACTAGTACCTCCAAGGTACTAGTTTTTTGCCACGCAGTTTCGGCTGGAAGCCTCGGTTGAGCCACGGGAGTGCTACGCTTCCCAGATGTGCTGGTGAGATCGCGCCCGGAAACTCCGGCTGTCTTCCGTCTCACTTGTGTGGCTTCTGTTACGTGTGACCGCAGCCATTGATTGTGATTGGTGTTTTGTGATAATTTTGGTTAGTCCAAATATTTTTTTTAAACTATGACTCTTCAATTGTTTTTTAGATTCTCCCCTTCCACTGGTAAACACAGTTACCTACAACTTATGCCACAAAGGTTTTTTCATGGTTTTTCAAATCTCCAAAGGAAAAGTAAACAAAGGACAGTCAAGCAGATAATGCAGATAATGTATTGCTTCTCTATATCCTCCATAGCAAGTCACCCAGAGAATTAAGCCAGTAAATGGGGGGAAATGAAACAAACAAATAATAAAGCAGCTTTTATGTCATTTCAATTCTCATACCTCACCTCAGAGTTCAAAATGAAGTTTTCATAAATCGTGTCCCCTGGTCTTATTTTTGCAATATCATAGACCACAGTGAAAAGGAGATCATCTTTGGTGGCCACATCTTGATCATAGAGCTTCAGCTCTAACATGTTCTGAACACAAAAAAGAAAGGCAGGAGAGAACATGAACTCCATTCCCCAAAGAAAGGTGTTTTCTGCAAATTCTGACAGCTGCCAGTGACCCAGATCCATTGCCTGAAACCTCTGAAAACACTCCACAGCTCAAGGCTAGTGTCTCATTATCCCTGCTCCCACATACATGTAAGTCTAAACTTTGAATGGGCATGTCTTCATCAGCCTCATACTCATGGTGACTTTACACAAGTTGGCATTTCCTCAGCCCCTCCCCCTACAATATTTATGGGGAAATTTGGCTTATTTCATAGGGCTGTGGTAAAGATTACTGAGATCATATATGTGAAGCATTTCAAGCACTTTAGACAAGCTATGTAAATGTGGTTACTATACATGCCTTGTGCTGCCTCCCGACCAGAAATAATAACACTAGGTAACTTATCTCCAAGCCACCTATTTTGAGTTGCCCCCAACCACAACTTTTACCACAGCAGCCACAGTGGTCCACTCACCTACCATGCTGCCTAGAAGTTAGTGTAACAGAGATGGCTGGTTTGATTTTTAAGAAATGGCCTGTTATTACAAAAAATACCAGTCTCAAAGTACATTATGGATTCTCCTTATGCCTAAAATCAAACCTTCAAAATGCTCCCTATTTTTTTAAATTCTGATGTTACAATCTGAGTAATGATGCCTCAGGCAACCCCAGGTGTTGGTGCTTCTGCTTTTTCCTTCTACCCCACATTACAAATCCTAAAGCCATACCCTGTTCACTAAAAGAAGAAGAGTTCATTAGAGCTCTTTTGTGTAAGAACATTGTCAGCCTAAAGATGAAACAGATTTTTAAAAGCAGCATACTTTGACCTGAGGCTGGATCAAGAAATTGAAGCTTTCATTCCAAACAGGGTTGCTGGTATTTGGGATTGTTTTAGTCAGGACTTGCATATTTGAAGAAGTTGGCAGCCAAAGACTCACATAACAGTCAGAGGCACTCACTAGAGAGAGAGAAATTAAAATGTATTAATGTGTAATGCACAGTTTTTAATGATTAGCCTTTCCTGGTCTCAACATGCAGCAGAATAAGATGGCTGAATCCTGGTATGGTAGAATGGGCTGTGCCGTTCTGACAATAGGGGGAGCGTGCTACTTTGAATTTTCCCTTATATAAAAGGCTCCCTAAAATTTGTATTTAAAAATTAACACAGCATACTAATCCAACCTGCTCCTCGCTGCTCTAGTTTCCCAGTTTTAGGGAGCTTTTTGGCAAAGATGCATTGAATAATGTAACTCCCCACCTGTACTTTGAAGTGGTATCATCCAGGCCATCTCCTTAGGTCTATACAGGCCTGTATAGACTCACTTGAGTATTTAAATATTGATGCTGGAGAGGCAAATAGGATTGCCAGGTCTGGGTTGGAAAGCACCTGGAGACTTTGGGGGTGAATCCAGGAGAGGGTGGGGTTTGGGGAGGGGAGGGGCCTCAGCAGGGTACAATGCCATAGAGTTCACCTTCCAAAGCAGCCATTTTCTCCAGGGGAGCTGATCTCTGTCAGCTGGAGATTGGTTGTAAAAGTGGGAGATCTCCAGGCCCCACCTGGAGGCTGGCAACCCTAGAGGCAAAATCACTGTAATGCATTACTGCATCTTGTTTACAGTGTAGGGTTGCCAACTCCAGATAGGGAAATTCCTGGAGTTTGGGGGGTGGAGCCGCCTGGGGAAGGTGTTGTTTGAGGACAACATGATGCCACGCAGTCCACCCTTGAAAGCAGCCACTTTCTCCAGGGGAATGGACTTCTGTTATTTGGAGATCAGTTGTAATTCTTGGAGATCTAGGATTGCCAATCTCCAGGTAATACCTGGATGTTATTTATTTCCTTATGTATTATACTATGTAACCTACACCAGAGCTTCAGGCACAAGCTCCATTGACTTTCAAGTATTCTAAACCCTGCAGTCGGATTGGTTGCTGTTGTGTAACAGACCAATCCGGAAAGACTCTGAACTTTGACGGGAACGAATCCCATTGGTTCTAAGCTCTCAGTTGTAATTGGTCATTACTGTGCTGGGGGTGTGGTTTTCCCTGGTTCAAAATATATAAAGTTGCAACTTTCTTGAGTGTCGTTGCTGTGTTCTGAGCTGAATAAACAAATCACTGTTTAAGAAACGCTGCCTTAATCTCAGTATATAACACTGGAGATCTTACACTATTACAACTGATCTCCAAGCGATAGACAGCAGTTTACTAGGGGAAAACGGCTGCACTGGAAGGTAGACTCTGTGGTATTATACCTCATCTGTCCCTCCCAGGGGTCGTTTCATAGAAAAAGAGCTAGGGGATCTCATTAGCATAACTCATTAGCATATGCCACACCCCCTGACATCACCGGAAGTGTGTCATAAGGCCACACCCCCTGACATCACCGGAAGTGTGTCATAAGGCCACACCCCCTGACATCACCGGAAGTGTGTCATAAGGCCACACCCCCTGACATCACCGGAAGTGTGTCATAAGGCCACACCCCCTGACATCACCGGAAGTGTGTCATAAGGCCACACCCCCTGACATCACCGGAAGTGTATCATAAAGCCACACACCCCGCTCCCAACGGTCCATCTGGTCCCTCCTCTCCCCAAACCCTGCCCTCCTCAGGCTCCACTACCAAAATCTCTAGGTATTTCCCAGCCTGGAACTGGCAACCCTGTCTCCGGGTCCCACGTGGAAGGTGACAGCTTTATTACAGTGTGTAAAGCAGCAACACAGCTAGAAGAGTACTTTTGCACTAGCTGGCATCAATCAAGCCTAACATTTCCAGGCTAAGCAGAGGTACACCCTTCTAAGCTTACTGACTTCAACAGACTGAGAAGAATGTGAGGAATTTCACATTACCCTTTTTAACCCATTTTGAAGCCGTTTTTGATCCGTTGTGAACTGGTATAGTGCTGCCATTTCATACATGGCTTTCCCCTTCCGGTAAACAGCTGGATCTGAAGCGGTTTGCCATTTCAGACTGTACTGCATTTTCCCGCTTTTTCCCCGCCGTTTTTCGCCCACACGGGCGATCTCCAGCTTTTTTTTTAATGTTCGCTTTAGAGCGCTATAGTGCTATAACACAACACTCCAGGCATTCCAATGGGGTTGATATAATGCTGTTTCATTATAGTGTTATAGCACTATAGCGCTATAAAGCAAACGTTCCCCCCCCAAAAAAGCTGTAGATCGCACGGGCGAAAAACAGCGGGGGAAAGCGCATCGGAACCGGGAGAGGAAACTGAAGACTACTTGGAAGTGGTTGACAGGTAAAATGCTTCAGCCCCGTTTCCTAAATGGGACAGTAGCGTTTGTGTGTGAAATTACAAATATATTCCGGTAGGGGACTGGTTCTAAGATGGTTCTGTCTGAAATGACAGACCAGAAACCGTTTGGGAACCATTCCTCTTCTGGATTATATCATCTGTCTGAAATTCCTCTGTAACTCTGCTTAAGACAGCACTGTATATCCATTATTCCTGAGACTGCGGAGAGGTGAGGAATATGTATTCCTTAACCTTCTATTCGGTACTTCTCAGGATTCTGAGAAAAGAAAGCTGGTAAAGAGGATGCAAATCAAAATTGTAGAACTATACATGTTCTTGTAAAAGGCCATTTGAGTGCCTAATCTCTTCCAAGAGAAATTAGATGGAAAATGTGTCCACTCACGTAGGTCTTTTGAGGGTATGTTCTGAGCTTGGATGACCTTCACTGAAAATAAGTAGCAGGGAAAGGTTTCAGTCTGAAGAGAAAACAAACACACATGAGTAAAGTAATGACTCCTATTAATTCTAACACATCCAAAGCAGACTTATTAAAGATATTGGATTATTTATTCCTATAGGATTTGTTTTTAAAAAAATAACATTCCTATTATACTCTATTAGCTGCCTTGAACAAAGAGGAAAGTTGTGATACAAATGTTTTAATAAATAAAAATTAAATTTTGTTCCCTTAATATTTACAGGGGGGAACTAGGATCGTAACTAAAATTCCCTTAAATTGACCTTAAAACTAGTCTTCTTCATATTTATAGATTGCCCAGTATAGCCATGATTTTCCTATTACCTCCAAGAATAAGAGTATAATCCTAAACAGGGCTATACCCTTCTAAATCCATTGAGTCAAGTGGCTTAGAATGGTGTAACTCAGCTTAGAACTGCACTGCAACTCACAGTTCATGACATGCTGAACTAACTCCGCTAAAAGCGTCCTCCACCCAAGGCTGATGTCACCTCCCTTTTACTTCTTGTAATTTCATTGCATTCCATTCCCTCTAGCTATCATAATTTTGAGATTCCAAGCATACATCTAATTTGTAGATAGTAGGGAAGTTTTTGTTCTAATCCACCTGCCGTTTTACAAAGAGTGGAGTACAAACTTGGGAGCTGGTATAGCACAGTGGTTAAAAGAATGACCTGGGGACCAGGAGTGCTCTGGTTCCAGATGTTAGTATATTTTACTGGAGACCTTTAAAAATGTTTGTTCCTTTATGCAGCAGATAGGAAACAAACAGGCACATGAACAGGCAGTGTTAACCCCAAAACAGCATCAGTACAACCAAGGAGGGAATTGGGAAACAAAAATGGCCCTGGAAAAATGTTCCACAGTGGCCCCAAGTCACAACAACCTTGTGAGGTAGGTTAGGCTGAGAGTGTAGAACTGGCCCAAAGTCACTCAGCAAGCCTTAATGGCAGATTGCAGATTCGAACCTGGTTCTCTGAGATACTAGTGTTACACTTTAACCAAGGGGTCCCCAACCTCTTTGAGCCTGTGGGCACATTTAGAATTCTGACACAGCATGGTGGGCGCACCAACAAAATGGCTGCCACTGAGGTGGAGCCTAGGGTTGCCAGGTCCGATCGTTGCACTGGCAGAGGGATTGTGGGCATTCCAAGACTGGGCAAGAATGTTGCACAATGTGCATACATCGCCCAGAAGTGTCATGGGCACACCGGTAACATCAGGGGTGAGGCTCTGGTTTTGGGGCAAAACTCTATGGCAAAATCACCCTCAAACTCTGGAGTTTTGCCCAAAAACAGAACGTCATCCCCCCCCCCATGTCACCGAAGTCCCTACGTCACTTCCAGGTGACAGTAGTGTGTCATGCATGACATTGCTGTTGGGGGGGGGGATTTCCTACTTCCGGCCAGCTGGAGCTCATGAAAGTGGGGGATCCCCTGGTCCCACTAGGGGATGGTAACCCTAATGGAGCCAGCCACAAAATGATTGTCACAGCTTTACTTCAGTAACAGTGCAGATCCTTGTGTTGTGGTTCCCGGGGGCACTTAAGGAGGCAGTGGTGCATCCCCTCTTGAAAAAACCATCTTTGGACCCGACCAAATTGGCTGGTTTCCAACTTGCCCTATTTGGGCAAGATAATAGAGAGGGCGGTGGCACTTCAGTAACAGAGCTTTCTGGATGACGCCTATCTTAGATCCCTTCCAGTCTGGCTTTTGTCCTGGGCACGGGACAGAGACATGGCACGGGACAGAGACAAAAGGCTGACTTGGCAGTGGCTGCAATCTGGGCCTCCATTGTTAAGGAGGCATCCAGGAGCACCCCCAGACTCCTAACCTCTGACACTGGCACCAATGACACCCCATCGAAGGCTGGGAGCGGGATCCCTACCCCTGGACCGCCATGACTCAGGCACAGGACCTCCATCTTCATCGGATTCAATTTCATTCGGCTCCGAAGGCATCTGGATCGGGGTGGATCGGCAGTGCTGTTGTTGTTAGATCTGTTGGCCACGTTTGACACGGTCGACCATCAACTACTGATCCACCACCTCGCTGAAACTGGAATCCAGGGACCAGCCTTACAGTGGCTTGTTTCCTTTCTCGAAGGTCGGAGACAAAGAGTGGCGTTGGGGGATCAGCTGTCCCAGAGGCACTCACTGGAATGTGGAGTGCCACAAGGGGCAATGTTGTCCCCGATGCTTTTTAACATTTATATGTGCCGTCTTGCCCGGATTGCTCGGAGGTATGGAGCGAGTTGTCATCAGTATGCGGATGACACCCAGCTTTATTTGTTGCTGGACGGCCAGTCTGACCCCAAACCGGAAGTCCTAGATTGGGCGTTACAAGCTGTGGCTGGTTGGCTTAGGCTGGGCCGAATGAAATTGAATCCGATGAAGATGGAGGTCCTGTGCCTGAGTCGTGGCGGTCCAGGGGTAGGGATCCTGCTCCCAACCTTCGATGGGGTGTCATTGGTGCCAGTGTCAGGGGTTAGGAGTCTGGGGGTGCTCCTGGATGCCTCCTTAACAATGGAGGCCCAGATTGCAGCCACTGCCAAGTCAGCCTTTTACCATCTCTGGCTGATAAGGCAGCTGGCTCCCTTCCTCGAAAGTGGCGACTTGGCAACAGTGATCCATGCGATTGTCACCTCAAGATTGGATTACTGTAATGCCCTCTACATGGGGCTGCCCTTGGCGCAAATCCAGAAGCTGCAGCTGGTGCAAAACGCCACAACCAGGCTGGTGATGGGACTCTCCAGGAGCACATCCAGCCTGTGCTAAAGGTGTTGCACTGGCTGCCTATAGCATACCGGATTCGCTTCAAGGTGCTGGTTCTTGCCTATAAAGCCCTTTATGGCAGGGTTCGACATAACTGCAGGACCGCCTTTCCCCATATATGCCCCAGGAAGCACTGCGTTCAGGGACCCAGAATCGACTGGTTCTCCTGAGTATTAAGGAGGCCAAATTAGCAACAACTAGGGCCAGGGCTTTTTCGGTGGCGGCTCCACTCTGGTGGAACGAGCTCCCAGAGGAGATCAAGGCCCTACGGGACCTTTTACAGTTCCACAGGGCCTGCAAAACGGACTTCTTCCGCCAGGCTTTTGGAGCTGCCGCCGCCGCCGCCACCATTACAACTGCAACTATCGGTGGTGCTATTAGTAACAACTGACTGCTATGGTGGAAGCCCTGAGTCACAGGTCCCTGTGACTACTGCCTGCCCCCCCCCCCCCAAACCGACCGGGCCCAATAGAATCATCTAATGTAAACATTGGAAATACTAGCACTTTAAAATTGATGATTTTAAGAATTGTTTTATATTGCTGTACTAGTTAATGTCATAAATTGTGTTTTATGTATTATGAAATTTTTATTTTGTTGTGAGCCGCCCTGAGCCAGCCTAGGCCGGAATGGGCGGGATAGAAATTAATAAAATAAATAAATAAATAAATTGTGGTGGCAGCTGCTGCAAAAGCAACATTTTAAAAAATCTGCACAGCAAATCAAATTTCCAGTAGTCAATCAGAAGCCTTGCTGGACAAAAGCCCTACCTAGCCCTGCCCATTTCCTAAAAAAAATACTTGGCAGGCACCAGGAAAGATGTTGGTGGGCGCCAAGATGCCCATGGGCACCACGTTGAGGACCTCTGCCCTAACCACTACAGCACACTGGCTCTCAAGCTGTGCTTTTCTGTGTAATAATGGGTTTTGCGATAATCCAGCCTTGATAATCAACAAGAAAATTAACTGACATCAGTAAATCCTTGCTTAGCAAGACTTAGATTTGCAAACCTTCTAATACAGGCATCTGTGGGACATGAAAAAAACAAAGCTTCCCTCTCCAGAGGCCCACTGGGAGATTTTAATGGCTGATCTGCCCCTGAGTACAGCAGTCCAAGACCCTAATAAACCTGACAACATGCTTCACAATAAGCTTTTCAGCAGGCTCCAAAGTCAAATTTCTCTCCCGTTTCCACACTATCTAGTCTACTCTATGAGTGGGCAAAGGCTTCAGGTACCTTCTGCAATTGATTTTTTTAATGACAACAAGTCTGACTAGATATCAATGACCACTGAGAAAGCACCTATTAGACATCCACCGTTAACTAGGAGGTTATGAGCTGCCACCCCGTGGCAGCAAGCCTGGATTTGCTACACACTCAACACAGTACTGCAACTTCTCATCTCTTCCTTACAGGGGATCTTTCTGATACATGTGTTTCCAAATATGTATTTCTCCCACAGTCACATTTAAGATTTTTAGGTGTATGCTTTAAATAACTTTTTGGAAAAAGAGGTGCCAGAACTCTCAAGAGGGAAATGACTTTTTCAGTCTGTATACTGAAAACTCACAAACTTTTAAACATTTTAAAAAGAATTTTGTCAAAGAGATTCCAGAAGAAGAAGAGAAGAGATTGGATTTATACCCCGCCCTTCACTACCCAAGGGAGTCTCAGAGCGGCTTACAAACTCCTTTCCCTTCCCCTCCCCACAACAGACACCCTGTGAGGTAGTTGGGGCTGAGAGAACTCTTGACAGAAACTGCTCTTTTTCAAGAACAGCTCTTATCAGAACTACAGCTTGCCCAAGGTCATCCAGCCAGGTGCAAGTGGAGGAGTGGGGAATCAAAACCGGTTCTCCCAGATTAGAGTCCGTGCACTTAACCACTACACCTAACTGGCTCCGTTCCGACATGTTCCCCCAGAAAAAAGCCCTGTATATATCGTGTGAAGCAGTCATAGACAAGAAATGGGGGCTTATCTTTTTGCTTAGCATAACAGTGCAGCAGAGTTTGCCACAATGTTAACAGGAAAATTTTTTAAAGGCTCATATATTCAAAGCATGAGTTATCATGCCTTAAACGAGTAACAGCTTTCTAGTAGATAGATGAACTGAGCTGCCTCAAGTAGATTCCAGGAGAGGCAGCATATGATCTTTCAAAATGTAAATAAATAAATAATACACCCCCTCTCTCCATTTCTGACTATGAGACCTTTTCCTTTGGTCGCAGCCTGAGCACCTATCCATTTATCAGGCCAATAGACCAGAATAACTGGCCATCTACACCATTAAAAAGGTTGTGTAGTGCCCATATGTAGATGAGACCACTAGAATACCAACAAAGCAGCCTACAACATACACAGGTCCACAAATTGCTACCTGTTGGGGGAATCCCACACATTTATCCGAGTATGTAATTCTTTATAAAGACTTAGAGGTGACAGTATTCCTGGAGCAGTGAGACCCACATTTAACACTAGAGAAAAAGTCAAAATACCTTATTTATCTTACCCTAGATCCACGGCATGAGATGTCCATTGCATGAGAAGTAAGGCTGTGAAACGGCACAAGTCCAGCTAGCAAATGAGGCTTTCTGCTCTGTTGACTGCCAGGCACAATCCTAACTTGTTTTTTCAGCCCTGTGTGTGTGGTGTGTGTGTGTGTGTGTTTTAATGACTGGTGCAAAAGAGCCGATGAGATATATACAGATTCTGAGCTCCACCTTTGTGACTCTTCCGAGTTAAAAAGCGTCATTTTTTTTTCATATCTTCTGGTCATAAATGCTTTTGTCTGAGGACTGTTTTATGAATATCATGATTAGGTGGCTGAGTCGTATTTTTACATCCGTTGACTCATTTTTAACCACCTCAAGTAAGTCTCTGGAGAGGCAGCATATACATTTTCTAAACAAATAAATGAATGTTTAAGCATATCTGAAAACACAGCAAGAATTAACAATTAAAACTGAATAATATCACAAAATGAAGAGCTTGAATCCTGAGGTGGTAGAAAGGACCACCCCACCTTCAGGGGGCAGGTGGCAGAAATACAAAGGAGGGGGGGGCATGTAATACTTAACCTACTGTCTGAAGGAGGGTAATCTACAATTCTACACCTGCTGCACACGATCAGCTCATACCCACTTCATCCTACTGCTTATGTACATCAGGCCCGTATAGTAACCTAGCAGGTAGTCCAGCAAATCAGCATCACCATTTCTTATTTCAGGCTCCTGTTGGCATCCTCAGTCCCTGTCTTTTCAAGTGGAAGCATAAAAAGAGTTTATGCTTTAAATTTAGGGTAAAAGGGCTTGGAGTTCTAGAAGTACAGCTCATCTCCTGACCACAGAGGTCAGATCAGTTCCCCTGGAGGAAATGGAAGCTTCAGAGGGCAGACTCTGTGCCATCTCACCCAAGCTGAGCCCCTGTCCTCTACAAACATTGCCCTTCCCAAGCACTACCCCCAAATCTCTAGGAATTTCATAAACCAGAGTTGGCGACCAGGACCAGGGCCATGACTAGAACCATGGCTTTCTCACTTCTTCCTTTCTGCGATAGCCCAAAATGCCTCCAGAAACACTGTTCCTGGGAAACAGGGGAACCCCCACCACCACCACCGCCGCCAGAATAGCAGGGGGTGTTGTTTGGGGATGGACCAAAAGAAGGGAGGGGAAAGTTGCATTAAAAGGGCAGAAATCCTTCCACTCACAGAAACACAGTGCAGGATCTAGACCTAAGGATGGAATGCTTTTGTGCCCACTCCAGATGTCTTAATTTCCTTGAAGAATTTCATCAAAACTCTGGCCTAAATTAATGGTTCAAATCTGGTTAAAATCATGTTGTTGTTTGTTGCTCTGTTAGATGCTGTTGGTGCAACATTTTGATGAGAGACAGCACATGAATGAGCAAAGAAATACGTAGCAAGTTCTCTTAGCATGTGGCTCTCAGAGAGTGTGTTTGGTATTCATATGTGGGAAGATAATGTTCAGTAGCACAAACTTACACTGGAACTAGCCTTAAAAATTGTAAAGAACTTGAACAATTTGAAGCTTGGTATGTTTACAAATAGTATACCTGGACACAGGCCTTGGTTCCTGCCGGAGAGCACCGGAGCACCACTCCGCCAGTCAGGAGCCCAGGGGGCAGGCACATAAGCCCCGCCCCCTGCTCCCACCAGCCATCAGTTGGGACACAGTGGGCTGGGGGTGGCCTTAGACTGTAGGGGCAAATTCCACCTCTCACGCGAGAGGTCATTCTGGCTCCCCCAGCTCTCGGGAGGGGCTCTTTTAAAAGTTATGGCCACCATTGCTGTTCTCGGCTGCAGCTGCGATGCCCGCGCATGGGGGGCAACGTTCCCTTGCCTCCCTGAGCGCCGGGGTGGTGGCCTTGGACTCGTAGGGGCAAATTCCACCTCTCACCCGAGAGGGCATTCTGGCTCCCCCAGCTCTCGGGAGGGGCTCTTTTAAAAGTTATGGCCACCATTGCTGTTCTCGGCTGCAGCTGCGATGCCCGCGCATGGGGGGCAACGTTCCCTTGCCTCCCTGAGCGCCGGGGTGGTGGCCTTGGACTCGTAGGGGCAAATTCCACCTCTCGCATGTGATGTCTGAGCGACGTTGCCGCTGGGACATCACACGCAAGAGGTCATTCTGGCTCTCCCAGCTCTCGGGAGGGGCTCTTTTAAAAGTTATGGCCACCATTGCTGTTCTCGGCTGCAGCTGCGATGCCCGCGCATGGGGGGCAACGTTCCCTTGCCTCCCTGACCCCAGGTTTGTGGCCTTGGACTCATAGGGGCAAATTCCACCTCTCGCGTGTGATGTCCAAGGTTGAAGAACATTGGACCAGGGGGTCCAATTCTATGGGTCCCCAAACAGGTTGCCCCTATCCCCTCCATTGTTCTCTATGGTGGGGAAAAAGTAAAAGATCCAATCAGATTTGCAGAGGACGAGAATTCTGCTAGCTGTAGTGTCTACTACCACTGTGGAATTGTGACTATTGCTTAATTATTTGCCAGCAGGTTTCCTGCAAAGATTTAGGGTGTGGTCACACATACCAGATAAAACAAGGGAAAAGCGAGGCTATTTCCTCTGGAGGAATTTGACCCGCAGTTGCGAGATCACACCTCCCTTTGAAGCTGTGGGTGTAGCCTGTCAGTGTGTGATCAGACGCAACTGTGGGTGAGTTATTCTTTTTTGTGCTGTTTGTTTCCCATGCACTTAAAAAAGGAATCGATGAACCCCACCTCCGCACTGAGGGCTCCCTATGGAGTTTGTGATGATGCGCATACTGCGAGGGGGGGGGGAGAATGGCACAAAGTCAGTATGGCCTGATCAGACCATCCTGACAGCATGAGAGTGCGCTGGAGTGATCAGACGAGGGAAAGTCTGTCCGTGCCTGTCACAACCCGTTTACTACCGGATTTCCCCCGGTGTCTTTTAACTCTGCCTCTGCGGCAGAGCAGAACAGGTTACCGATGGCTGCAAGATGCTTCCCAGATGTGGCTATCTGATCGCTCCCTTTAAATCTGCCCAGCATTTGCTCCTATGTCAAGTCTAATTGTGCGTATGATTGCAGCCTACGGTTGGATTCCATTGTTTAATGACTGGAAGCAGATGGCTAAGTATTTAAAAATACATTTATGGTTTCTTATGTTCCAATTCAACATGTCTCCTTCTCTCCCCTCTGACCTCGCTGGCTGCATTTCTTCACATTAACTCCCCCCTTTGCTTTTTAACTGTTTCATTATCATCACTAGCACTCAGCGGATTTTGCCCAGTCTGAAATCAACACATTATTTTACTTGGAAAGATCCCCCTCTCCAGTTCTGACAGATGAAAACAAACAAACAAACCTAACAGCTAGGGTTGCCAGCCTTCAGGTCCCAGTGGGGATTCCCCTGCTTTGGGGGGCTGCAATCCACTGCTGGCCAGCTGGCTGGTGGGGGAACCCCACCCCAAAATAGGGACATTGTCAGGTGACATACCCAACATGATGATATCACCTGGAAGTGATGTTGTCATGTTCACGATGTTGTGTGCAATGATCTGGTTTTGGGACAAACTCTATAGTTTTCAAGCAAAAAACCCCATAAGTTTTTGCCCAAAAACCAGAGCATTGCACACCTTCACCAATGCAATGATGTCACTTACAATCATCGCATTGGGACATTGCCTGACGACATCCTGCCCACCCCCGGAACACCCCCCAAATCCCTGTGCCATGACAGTGAGGGGACCTGGCAACCCTACTAACAGCACAGTTTGCAATCTTTATTAGCCAAAAGAAACAAGAGTCCAGTAGTACCTTAAAGACTAACAAAATTTGTGGCACGGTATGAGCTTTCGTGAGTAACTGTTCACTTCTTCAGATACAGCTAGAATGTGAGTCCATTGGTCCTTATATCTGGCGGAATGGCATGATTTCAGATGCCAACTGACAATAGCAGGTGTTGGTAATGAGACAGGAAACCTAGGTCTCGATTCAGTCCAGCGGGATGCATTGTCTTGGGCTTCATTATCAGTTGCAATTCAGCAGCTTCTCTTTCTAATCTCCCTTTGAAAATCCTTTGTAAGATAATTGCTACTCTTGGGTCAGCAACTGAATGTCATGGAAGGTTAAAATGTCCCCCCTCCCCAGTTTTTAAATGTTGTGGTTTCTAATGTCAGACTTATGTACATTTATTCTTTCATCCTCCTGGACCAAATTGAGACCTAGGTTTCTTGTCTCATTACCAGTGCTGGTATCTCCATGCCTACTACCCCTCTGTATATCACACCTAATCCAATAAAGCCTTCTATTGTCATTCACCTGCTATTGCCATCTGGCATCTGAAATCACCTTTATAAAGTTTATATCTCTGGTACCTCAGGTTACATTATATGGCACATGTGGCTTGGCCCGACACAGTGACTTTTGTCAGATCCAACCCTCGTAACTAATTAGTTAGACACATCTGCTCTTCCAGGACAACTTGTCTGCACTATAGGAAACAAGATGCTGATCTGATCCAGTAGAGCACCTCTTATGTTTGTATTATGTTCCTTGCCAGATCATTTTAAGCATTACTGCGTTCCACATATGCATCATTTAAGGCTATTTTTATTAATAAGTATGAATGCATATTTGATCAAAAATTGCTTGCTGTAAGATAATAGTTCTGACAACTATTGTTGATGATTTTTGGAATGCTTTTCTCATTGTAGTTAGTTTTTGCTGCACTAATTCCTGGTTTTCCTGGTCTTACATCCCTGCCCACAACCTTTGATCCTCTAGCTCCCTCGTCTCCAGCTGTTCAAAGGTCTCTTGCTCCTTCAGATCACTTGCACTCATTTTTTCCAATGTATGCTTTTTTATTTTTCAGTTGGCAAAAAAATAAAACAAGACCTGCTTTACCAAAAAGACCAATATACTGGTATTGGTAACAGCACCCAGTTCACCTTGAGACGAGTCAGCTATATCAATTTTTAAAAATTATTTTATATTTAAGGGTGAGCTGCATAGGCAGTTCAAGGATGCCATCGTTTGGGCCACACTATCCTAGCTTCAAACTCAGCCAGTGATTTTTGCTGACTTTATTTATCCTTACCTGTCCATTAAATGTGCCAACAGGTGCCAAGAATATTCCTCCCCTAGTGTGCTACACCAATAATTAAAGATTAGGTTGATGCTGCTCAACATTTTGGGTGTTCCCTCCCAGCCCAGCCCACTTTTTACATGAGACAAGAAGAATGTAGTAGCAGCAGAAGCAGTAGTAATGTGTTTCCTGGGGTTTTCGTGTTTCTCAAATCATTTTCTTATTTTATGAACAATTGGTTTTGTCTATTGGTGTTTCTTAGGATTCTGTTTTCTGCCAAACACCACACTTTCCATCATCTACTCTATTGTCCTCTGCTTATATCAGGCAAAGTTCCCCCATTGTCTCAGCCAACCCTTTTTTCCTGGTCCAGTCTCTCCATCACAAAGTTCTCTTACTTTGTGCACCCAAAGTATGCAACTTCTTAATGATGTTCATGAAGGTTTGACTGAAATTGGTATCAACTAAATGTAGTAAACACCTGTAATTCTAGGGAAAGTAGCGTGAATGTAACTATTTTTTCTAAAAACCTTGCTAAGTGACAAAGCTCACTTGGACATAGATTAATCAGCTCTGACACTGTTAGGAATCAGACCGTTTACTCAAACTAGGCTCATGCCGGTGCTATGAAGCAAAAGGAAATGGAAGTGTCTCAGTACTGGAGTGCTAGGCGTAACCTTACTCCATCCACATGGCCAACACGGTGTTACTGCGCACTCATGCACTTGAAACAGGCAATTTTAGTTTCTGATTCCTATCCAAAGGCAGCTTTCCTAATGGAATGGGAAACGAATCCTAGAGGAATGTGGAATATCCCCCCCCATTTTATTTCTCTGAAACTGCACATCTGGAAGACCCAAATTGCCATGAACCTCACTGGGTGTGAGCTTGGGCCACTCTCTCAGCCTAACCTACCTCATAGGGTCATTTTGAGGATGAAAAGGGGAAGAACTATATACGTTGCCCTGAGTTTTGTGGAGGAAGGGGGGAGATAGAAATGCAATAGAAAGACAGATGGATTGTTCTGTTCTCTAAGGATTCTTGGGTTATGGCTTATTGCCTTTTGTTCACAAGATGGCTGACCAGAGACAGAAGTACTAGTGGGCCACTGCCCTGGAAGGCTGCACATCCCAGAGACCTTCCACCACTCCTAGAGCACTGCCTTTGAGGAGCAGCACAGCAGAGAAAAGGCTTCCTTTCTCTTCAGCCAGTTCACCAGGACTCCATCAGCTAAGGAGACCATAGCAGGGTACCACTCCTAGAGCGCTGCCTTTGAGGAGCAGCACAGCAGAGCTTCCTTTCTCTTCAGCCAGTTCACCAGCACTCCATCAGCTAAGGAGACCATAGCAGGGGAAGGGAGTATGGCCCTTTTTCAGGGCCATTTTGGCCTCCTAGTTGTCTCCTGTAGCTAATATACAGTTTAAAATGTAAACAGAAACAGTGTAATTTGCTGTTTCAACTGATTTCAAAGGTTTTCTACAAATGAATGTTTAGAATTCAACAGGCTGAGTGCAGCCACTGAAAAGGCCCTTCCACTGATCCCAGCCAACCTAACCTTCCCCTGAAAAAGGAAGGCACTGTGCATGGAACTCAGAACCAGGCAGGATGATATGGATGGGGGCAGCCTTTTAGACACTCAGTACCCAAGCAATACACAACTTCAGAAGCAACCTGGTAACATCGAGAAGACTCCCACACTACTTTCATTCTGTGGAATGTGTGTAATGGAAACAGCCTTTTTGTGAAGTGAATTTTTTAGTGTTTCAACATTTGTGGGAAATATTTAGGACATTTTATTGTGTTCATTGTTACTTTTATTGTATTTTTATTGTTTTAATTTTTTTGAATCCTCTGGGAGAAAGACAGAGTATAAATGAAGTAAGCAAATAAATAAAACCAGATCCTTCAGTTGATCCCAGAAACATGGAAGTCAGTGCAGCTGAAGCAGCACCACCATCATGTGATTGGTCCAGTGCATCCCAGTAAAGACTCTCGCAGCCATGTTTTGCATCCTTGAAGTTTCTGAACCATTTTAAAGGGCAGACCCATGTAGAATGGTAATCTAGTCTGGCTGTTACCAAGGCAAGGGTGACTGTGGTTTAATTAGTTTCCTGCAGGAATGGATGCAGCTGTGGATTTACCAGCTCCCTTATATATAAAAGCCGAATGGTGGTGGCACTTCTCTAGAACATTCCACACGCTCCGGAATTGGTTGGCACCCTGGTGTGTCACTCAGAATCTGTCCCTATCCACTGGCTGCATTGCTTGAGTCTTGCCTCCAACATTCTAAACAGTTTGCTGTTCCTCTCCCCCCCATAGCCAGTCAGAACACAGAGGTTATTTGCATATGCAGCCTCATTGGCCTTTGCCTCGGAACACAGAGGTCTGGAGCCTGGAGAGGGTGAGGTTTCAGGAGGTGTGGGACCTCGGACAGGTACAAAGCCATAGACTCCACCCTCCAAACCAACCATTCCCTTCTGGGGAACCATCGTTGCCAATCTCCAGGTGAGGGCTGGAGATCACTCCAAATTATAACTGTTCTTTAGGTAGCAGAGATCAGTTCCTCTGGAGAAAACGGTGGACTCAGTGTCATTATACCCTGTTGAGGTCGCCACAGCAAAATTGACACTGAGTGACCAAGGCCAGGGCACCCACCCAGAGCCTCTTTCTAGAGTTCGTTGTATTTATTTCCACAACGGGCCTTTTTCCTAGTTATTTAATAAAAGGTATTTCATGGCAAGTTCTCACACCTGTTTATCTAAAGGCTACATGACACCTAAAAGTATCCCCCAAACTGTGAGACCAGTCTTTTGGGGGAATGTAACTAAATTCTGTATAACTTTCAAGTCACGGAAGCACTTTGACTCTATTTATCACCTCCGTGATCAATCTCTTCATTTTCTGAGCAGTTTCTTCTCTTGGAATGAAATGTACTGTGGGCAACTTTCCACTTAAACAGATGCTGAATTTTAACGCTGTGGTCACTGTTCCCAGCTCCCTTAATGGACTACTTTCTCCTCATATGAACTTGTGCACTGGTGGCTCTCTTCCTTTCAACAGCTTCTTGCTGTTTCATCTTTTAGGACTGCAGCACTGGCATCAAATGGATTTTGAGCTTTTGCACTTGTGACCCCCAACTCTTTGGAACGGTGTCCTGGAGGAGATTAGGATGTCTCATACTTTGCCAGTCTTCAGGAAGTAGTTCTGTTTAGAAGGATTTTTAGAGAAGAATGTTTTTTATTTTTGTTAAGCAGTTTGGGCTGGAACGTTCCTGGAGTGTGCTTTGTCTGTGTTTTCTTTTGAGCTGCTAATTATGCTGTTAACACTAAAATGATTTTAGCTGGTTTATTATTGTTGCATAGTTTATATGTGTGACCTGTTTTGAGTCCCTTGGTGGAGAAGAGGTTATACTTAGGTTTGCCAGTCCCCTGGTGGGGCCCCTGCCTATTGTTCCCCACCACCGATCCAAGAGGCAGGGAAAGAAATATTCTTGTATAGACAGTTGGGTTGATGGTGCAATTCAACTTCCAGGACAAACACAGATGTGACGTCATGTCTCTTTAGGAGTCACTGAAAACTCTATGAATTCACCAAAGAGTTTCCAGTGATTCCTCGAGAAGTGACATCACCTGCAGGTTTTTCCTGAAGTGACACCACGCTGTTGCTGTCCCCTCATGGTTCCTGGGCCGGGCCTGGCAATCCTAGATATTCTATACATGTTTTAATGAGTATTTTGCACCAGGGCACCACTCATGATTAAGTCTAGGATTGCCATCCTTTTTTCAGTTTCTTGAAGAGAAATCGATGAAGATGGCACCACCACTGGGGGCAGCAACAAGATCTTGTCATCAGGGAAGGCATTGCATTGTGCTCTGGGACATAAAGTGCCAGACAAGAACACAGCCTTGACTGAACTAAATTCAGCCACTGTCCCAAAAGATTGGAGATTAGCAAATGTTACACCGATTTTTAAAAAGAGGTCCAAACAGGAACCTGAAAATTACAGACCAATTAGCCTACTGTCCATCCAGGGCAAATTAATAGAAACTGTAATCAAAGACAGAATTGTTAGGCACATAGACGGACAAAGCCTGCTGAGGGGAAATAAGCATGGCTTCTGCAAAGGGAAGTCCTGCCTTGCTGAGCTTTTGGAGTTCTTTATGAAAGTGAACAGAGAACATGACAGAGGTTGGGGTGGAGAGAGTTGACAAAGAGAACTTTTTCTCCCTGTTCCAAAATACTAGAACTTGAGGGCATCCAATGAAGTTGACAGGCAGTAGATTCAGTGTGGACCAAAAGAAATGCTTATTTACACAGTAATTAAAATATGGAATTTGCTGTCGAAGGATGTAGTGATGGCCACAGGCATAGACAGCTTTAAAAGGGGATTAAACAGATTCATGGAGGATAGGTCTATCAGTTGCCATGGTGACTAAAGGCAACTTCCACTTTCTGAGGCAGTGAACCTCTGAATACCAATGCCAGGAGTCAATATCAGGGGAAGTCCTCAGCCTCTATACCTTGCTGTTGGACCTCCAGAGGAACTGGTTGACCACTGTGTGAGACAGGACTCTGGACTAGATGAACTACCAGTCTGATCCAGCAGGGCTCTTATGTTCTTAATTCTTCATTATACAAATTCATTCAATTCAGCTTTCATCCCAACAAAGCTACAGATTTGGTACCCTGTGATATCAAAAAATGATTGTAGTAGAATTATTTCTTTGAAAATAGATGGATTTCACTACAGTACATATTTTAGTGGCTAACTTCAATATTTTTGGGATTGCCCCACATTTCCTCCTCTTACTGAATACTGAAGGGATTTCAAATTAAATAATCATATTACTCAGCTTAAATTCAGGGGCAGAGTTGAAATTGATGGGTCATCCCTACTAGCACATAAAGAATGTTCTGCTCCCTCAGTGCATAAGCACATGACATATTTTGAAGAGAACAGTCATCATCCTCCCACTCACACTTGCTGAGGCCTTTTTGTACAGCTGCCTTCACACAAGTGAAGCATGTCAAGTGCAAAGGTAAACGGTGTGGCAAAGTAAATGAGTCACTGGGAGATCAGCAATTGCATCTCCTGCACATGTTTCTTTTTTAAAATTCAAAGCAACCATGGGAGGAGCCTGTCTCAAGGAGCAGGGCTAGATGAGCGGCTGTTTATAACTTATTCAAAATGGCCTCCTTGAAGCTATTGGCCCAACCAAGGAAAACATATACCTTTCAGGTACCAACATGTTTTCTCTGCTACTAGCAGCTAGGGTGGGGGAACTGCGTTTTGAAAAACAGAAAAGGGGAGAGTTATCCCACCCCTGCTCCCAGTGCTGCTTTTTATTCCGGAAGACCAGAATTCAAGTCTCTGAGACTTCTTGTTCTTGACCTTGCTTTGAGCCCAACTCCAGGTGGGAAATTCTTGGAGATGTGAGGAATGGAGCCTGGAGAGGGTAGAGAAGAAGCATGAAGCTGAAAGCTCAGCTTGATCAAGAGATAGAAGCTGGGAGACATGTTCACCAACCATTTGTCCTTGGTGAACATGTCTGGTTCATGTTCCCTTCCACAGTGTGCCAAGACTGAAAGCTAATATGTACAACTAACTCCGTTTAGTCATGATGTCTGAATGTGGGTGCCTTCACTAACTGAAGTTTGTTTCTAAGCCAACAATTAAGATTGTTAATCAGGGTAAAACCTAACTGGGGTTCAAGACTTTTCTCTTCAATCTCAGTGTAAGGGGAAGAAGGAAGGCACAGCAGAATATAGCCAGAATTATGCCTAACATGAACAAACTGTATTGTTTGTGACATCTGACTCCAGTAGAAGTCCCATTTCTGTGGCTACTAGCCACGGGAATTTCCACAGGCAGCAGTAAACCGCTGAATACCACTGCCCGGAGGCAACATCAGGGGAAGGCCTTGGCCTCCGCGCCCTTTTGTCTGAAACTTTTACTTTTTCCTAGAGGGTTGGCAAGTTTAATTTTCCAGGATACTTTTGTGCCGCCTTGGCTAAGGGCCATTGAAAAAAACCTTGGCCTCTCAAAACCATTTCTTAGCTCTCTCCGATACGACAAAGCGAGAGAGTTAGTGAGACAGAGAATCCAGGACATAGCTAGACAGGAGGATTTTAATAGCTCATGCAAATGGCGAGCCCTCTTAGAACCGCTGTATAAGGTAATGCCTATGCCCTATCTTTTTAATTTAGAAAATCATGAGTTAAGGAGAACGTTTACCCTCATGAGATCGGATGTGCTACCTTCAGCGGTTACAGAGGGGAGGTTTAATTAAAAAACTGATCGTATATGTCCCTGTTGCAATGACAGAATTGAAACTTTAATGCATGTTATATATGACTGCAGGGCATATAGCCACTTTTGTGATATTCTCCCACTCTCTACAACTAGTCTATCCTCAACTAGTCAAACGACGCAATTACTGAAGAACCTCCTAGAAAGTAGGTGCCCTGAGGTTACAGCTAAACTTGCCAAATTTGGCTGGTTAGCTGTAAGCATTAGAGAGTACCCAAGAGAAATGCTGTGTTTTCACATTCGTAACTTGTGTCTTCACAAACACATGAAAGCCCCTGTCTATAAGTGACTCTTGATGCTACAGTCCTGCAAATGTTGTCTGAAAAAGTTCTGTAGTCTTTGCCAGGCATCTTCCTGTGCTTTTGCATGTTCCCTCCATTTTCCTCCCCAGAGCATAGTGACCCAAAATGGCTTGTTGATAGATGCATAACACAAAGGCAGATAGGGTGGTTCCAAGAGATGCCCCGCCCCGGAATAGCAGTAGAACTCCACATGATGTCCATTTTGCTGAAGGCGCTGAACAGCTTCCTGGCAGTAGGCCTCACTTTGCCAGTTCCTGTCATCCTGCCCAGACAGGAAAAGAAATTTGGATGAGGATTTCTCTACCGGGATGCGGCACTCCAAGGCAGCTGGGTCCCTAGGATCATCCAGGATTTCAGAGAAATCCACAGCATCACCAACAGCCTTCATCTTCTCCAGGTTATATGAAAGGGCAGGGATTGTAAGCCCCTTCACCTTCAGGGGGGAAAAAGTATTGAAACCAGTGCCAGAAATGCTGACAGCTGCTTTGATGCCTGGCCAAAATGTCGCAAGAGCTAGGGCCATATCAGCCCCTTTAGAGATCCCCAGAACTCCAATTGCCAAAGCGTTAACCTGAAACAAAAATGAAACAAAGATGGTCATCCACTGTGGTTTCTCCAAGTGGATTGTTTTACCACCCTATCCTATCTAAAACCCAGTATGTCCCATAAAACCCTAACGTTTAGAACATATTGCTGTTACTTTATAATACAAAAACTCCAGTGTTGTTCACAATGCCCCATTGATTAGATTCTGGGTTGGCATGTTTAGGATTGCCCTGTGAATGAAGCTTGTGAACTCTACTTGAGTCCATAATTTCTGATTGAAAGAACAACAAGAGAGGATTTCTCAATATCAACTAGGCCCCATTTCAGATTTGTGGAGAAAATTCAATAAAGTTTTAAGACTAACTCTTGTGTAATTCAGTTAAAACTTACAAACTAAAACTTATTTTAAAAGCTGATTGTGATGCATTTCAGTGGTATCTATTCAGTCCCCCCCCTTCCTTTTCTTATCACCTGATAAACACAGTAATGTTGTCATCAAAGGATTGTGAGTTGTAGGAAGCCCAGTGCATAAATTCATTTACATCTCTGTTTTAGAAACAGGATTCAGTGTCTGGTGAGCAAGGGAAAAAATACTGTAATTTTAGTTTGCCTCTTACCTGCTGTTGTTTCTGCAAAAACTCTACTGCCTCACCGAAATAATCCAGTTCAAGGAATTCTGGGAAAGCTGGGAAATCCTCAAAGGCCAAGTATGCAAGGGCCAGTGTAGCAAAACCTCTGCTTGCCAGAAGGCTTGCTCTGTGCTCCACAAGACCTCCTCCAGTTCCATATAAGTCGATAAGTCCTGGGAATGGTCCAGGGCCTGGAAAGATAATGTACTAGAGGAAGAGGCCTATTTTTACTTAGTATGCTTGAGCAGTGCAAAATCAGGCCAATACTCTTACCAAGTAAGTTACTTCATCACCCTAGGTCCAAATAACAATGGCGTACATCTGTATCAGCTGTTTTTGCAGGATATTTCTTGGGGTGGGGTGGGGGGAACCCTGCTACACAGAAACTAGCTTGATTAGGGTTCACTTCACTTCCGGCATTGTTTCCAGGCAAGTTAGCAGCTGCTCACCAGTGCTCTACCTTTGAAACAAGTACTGCAGCTTCCAAGCCCATTACTAAATGTCCAGGGACCAAGCTCCCCACCTCAGTTTTCAGAGCATTTTCCATTTTTAATATCTGATTTGCATCCATTTATTCTCTTGTGTAGCAACTGTTTCCTCTCGTCAGTGTAAATGGTAGAAGGGCTCAGCTGACACACAGCAGCAGATATTGCAGGTGATTGAGCCTTTGAATGGCTATTGTTTGGTGGTGCCACTTGAGGAGCTATGGGTACTGATCTGCGCTGAGGTTTGTGGCTGGAGTTAGTCTCTGGGCTCATGTTTTCAGAAGATGGTGGCATAACAGAGACTTATTCCATTCCCCTCTCTGCCAACCGAATGTAATCTGATGCATCTGATGGAAGTACACTTTGGGACACAAAAGCTTATGCTGCAATAAATGCATTAGCTTTTAAGGTGCCACAAGACACTTTGCTGATGTTGCATCTGGGGGGGGGGGAGCACACTGAGGCTGTGATTACACAGACCTCGCCCAGATTATCCAGAGGTATGGGCTGGATTGTCACCAGTATGCAGATGACACCCAGCGGGTCCTCTGGTGGTGACACTTGAGGAACTATGAGTACTGAACTGCGCTGAGGTTTGTGGCTGGAGCTAGTCTCTGGGCTCATGTTTTCAGAAGATGGTGGCATAACAGAGACTTATTCCATTCCCCTCTCTGCCAACCGAATGTAATCTGATGCATCTGATGGAAGTACACTTTGGGACACAAAAGCTTATGCTGCAATAAATGCATTAGCTTTTAAGGTGCCACAAGACACTTTGCTGATGTTGCATCTGGGGGGGGGGGAGCACACTGAGGCTGCGATTACACACACCTCGCCCAGATTATCCAGAGGTATGGGCTGGATTGTCACCAGTATGCAGATGACACCCAGCTCTATCTACTGATGGACGGCCTCCCAGACACAGCCCCAGGAGATCTGGACGAGGCGTTACAAGCCATGGCTGGATGGTTGTGACAGAGCCGACTGAAGCTAAATCCATCAAAGACGGGGGTCCTGCACCTGAGTCATGGGGGGTTGAGTCAGGGAATCAGGCTCCCAACCTTCGATGGGGCTCCACTGGTTCAATGTCAAGGATGAAGAGCCTGGGGGGTGTTCCTGGATGCCTCCCTTTCTGTGGAGGCCCAGGTCACCACCACTGTCAGGTCTGCCTTTTTCCATGTGTTAGCCCCATACTTCACCCCACAGGATCTAGCTACAGTGACCCATGCAATGGACACTTCTAAACTGGATTATTATAACTCTCTCTACATGGGGCTGCCCATGACTCTGCTCCAGAAATTGCAGCTAGTGCAGAACACGGCTGTTGACGGCTACGCCTGTGTGGGCTTGTATCCACCCAGCGCTGCACAAACTGCACTGGCTGCCTATTGAATTCCGGATCCGTTTCAAGGTGCTGGTGCTTACCTTTAAAGCCCTATAAGGCCAGGGGCCAGCATACCTTTGAGACCGCCTCTCCTCATATGAGCCCCATAGGACATTGAGGTCCACAAATCAACATCTTCTGGCAGTCCCCGGCCCCAGGGACATCCGTCTAGCCTCGACCAGGGCCAGGGCTTTTTCGGCCCTGGCCCCTACCTGGAGGAATGAGCTGCCATATGAGATCAGGGCCCTGCGGGATTTACTACAGTTCCGCAGGGCCTGAAAGATGGAGCTCTTCCACTGGGCTTTTGGCTGGGGTGGCGGACGTCCCTCCCTTTTCCTGGCCAGCCCCCTACCAGTGGCCAGGTTCTAATTTGACATCAGGGCACCACTGCTATATTTAAATTAATCTGATAGACATCTGAACAAATTGCTTTACATGGTATTTTGTGATTTTACAATCTGTGATTTTATGTTGTTTTAATCTGTTCTTAAATGATTGTTTAATGGTACTGATGTAAACCACCCTGAGCCCGCTTGTGGGAAAGGCGGTATATAAATCAAATAAATAAATAAAATCCCCTTTCAATGCACTTTCCAACTGGATTTTATTGTGTGAACTGGCAAAAAAAATCCAATTCAAAAGTGGATTGAAAGTGGATTATTTAGTGTGTGTGATCGCAGCCATTTGGATCAGGAGGGACACTTATAAGGCTGCAGAAGAGGTGGTGCAAAATGGACACTGGTAATGCTGAAGATAACCATGAAAACTCCATCCAGACCAAAATGGTTTCATTTAAGTCCCTTCCAAGAACAAGGATCAGAGCCTAAAAATAGCTGGCGTTGTTTTTTTCTCTTGGGACACATCACTCAGAGTGGAACCAGTAACTGTGGGTGGGAAGTGGAATACTTACAGGTGAGCCATCACCCTGTGCCACCGACAGCATGGTTCCCTTCCCAGTGCGAACGACACTCACCCGCGGGCAGAAAGAGCGTGGCTTTGAGACGGCCTTCTCGCACCGGGATCCTTTCCACCCCTTCGGCCAGGAACCACCTCTCACTGATGCAGCGGCCCAGGAGCTGGCCGCTGACCCCGTGGCCCTCGTACACTTCGTAAGTGACGTAAAAAGGGGTGAGCACGTTCCTCTTCGCCAGCCGCCTGAAGGGGGTCTTGGCTTCCAGAGACCAGAGCAGTCCCATAGGCTCCACTCCAGAATAGCTCCCACCCAGGGATGCGGCGTCCGTGAGGTCCAGCTCTCCCTTGCGGTCGGCTCTGTAGTAAGCAAAAGACTGGAAGAGCTCTGCGGTTTCATCCTCCAACGAGGCCCGGAGAGTGACAGCCTGCAGTGCAGAGAGACCCTCTACTTTAACTTGAACGGGATCGTCGTAAAGGCATATAGGAGAAGGCAAAACCGCAATCCTCACTGCCATCTCGGCTTTTGCAGAAGGACTCTAGTCCTCTTTTCAAGACGCTTCCTGATTAAAGTCCAAAGGGCAGTCGTGTGGCTAAGCCTACTGGGAAATGTAGTTCA
>NW_015167088.1:428266-428920 GCF_001447785.1 Gekko japonicus
TCGCGCTACTTTACGGGCGAGCACATTTTTATTCCAGCCTTTTGTGGAATGGAGCCCATTTCTTAGGACTGTTCAAGACTGCATTTTCATAAATGAATTAGAATAACTCAGGACACTTTTATAACGGAATAGGATTGTATTGTATTGCAGAGTTTATTATTATTTTTATTGCATTGCTTTCTACCTTTGTAATCCACTCTCTGCATTATGGTATGTCATGTCATGCTTTAGTTAGGTTTTTTTCTATTTTGTTTGATTTTTGTATTTTATAATCCACCTTGAGTCGCTGTGAAAATTGTTACAGGAGATGGTTATGGAGGGGAAAGGGTATATGATCTATGACATTTTCATTAAGTGATGTTGTGTATTTTGCTGTTACTAACTCTAACATTTTAGATGTTGTAAAGTGTATTAATAATTAACAAGCAAACATGCTCTCTTTGGAACTTTTATCATTGGGATCAGAAGTGCTACATACAACATACAATGATGTCTGAGCCCAAAGCATTTTCTTCTTGTTGGCAATTGTCTAGGAATTCCTGATCACACTTCCTACCCCGTATAACGAAGAAAGGCAATTTTGATTTCACTGACTGTTGTTTTTTTTTTCCATTAAAGCATTACAATTCAAAGATTCAGGTGAAACAGAAGAAA
>NW_015167088.1:429008-435571 GCF_001447785.1 Gekko japonicus
CACCCACGCCAGGCATGCTGGGGGCGGGGCCACAGTCATCCAAGGGAAAACTCTATGGTGATTCCATACACCAAGGGTCAGACTAAATTAAGTGTCTATTTAATACCTGAGGGGGGGGAAACAGGCCTCTCTTGGCAGGGAGTTCTGAAGGTGAGAAGCCATTACAGAAAGCACCCTATTTCTATTCTCACTCAGTAAAGCAGCAGATACTGGAAGAAGCCTTCTCTGAAAATGCCAATGAACTGCAAGGTTAAAACAGCATTCCCAAACACTTGAGGGTTGATAACCAGCATCTTGCGTGTGAATTGTACCTGGAAGACATTAGGAAGCCAGTGCAGATTCAGGGTTGAAGCTTTCAAACAGCCTTCAAGAGTGGCACCACACAGAGCACTTTGCAGTAACCTGTCTTGGAAGTCCTTATTCATGTCCTTATTCTCCATGAAAAGGTACAACTGACATAACATGTGTTAGTGATGATAAGACACTCCTGGCAACACCTGGGACTTTAGGAGCCGATCATGCCCAGAACAAGTAACCGCGTCAGTATTCTTTATTAAATAAGAAAACAAGTATTGTAGCCTGTCTTGTGTTGATTCAGATTTACTTTATTAAACCAGCCCGTTACTGCTCCAGATACTGATTCAGAGACAAGACCAGTACTCTTGAATTTGGTGATAATGAACATATCACTAGCTGTTATCAGTAAACCAGTGTATGCTGGTGACAAGTCATTCCAAAGTTGCTCCCCCCTTCAGAATCAGACAGAAAACCGATGGTATTAAGGACAAATTAGAACCCTGAGGAATTCAACAGAGTAATTCTTGGGAAGGAAAGCAATCTTCACTTCTCCTAATAGTAAAGTGGCTGGCTTCAGGCATAATCATAAAAGCAGGAAAACCAGTCCACCCACAGACAAGGTAGGGGATTTTAGTACTTGGGGGGCTCCCCAGATATGCAGGGGGGAAAATGACTTTGTAAATTAACTTAGGGGGGAAACCCTGAAGAAATGGCCTGATGACTGAGCATGTCCAAAAGAATATCGACAAGGGCGGGGGTGTTGCGCAGTGCGTTTGAAGCAACTTTCCAGCACCACCAGCCACCAGAACTTTTCCAGCCACTCCAGCACTCACCAGCATTCACTGCAAAGGAGGTTCTGTATAGCACCACACCAAGACAGTCCTGTGGTAAACTATATGCAGATTTATTTACAATATATACACTCCACTGACAAACTGCTCCGCCAAACACCATATCCAAAGAGAAGAAGATACAGAGCATGTACTTGTCCACTTTGTCCAATCAGCTTCGTGCTGAGTCATGATGTCACCACATACCTTATCTGGTCTGAACCGGTCAGAACTTAGCAGCAGCTTGCCTGCTGTCACTAGCCTTGTGTGTGGCGTGTGGCAAAGTCAAACCGGGCGGGGGGGGGGGGGGGGGGAGATTAGCCTGCCCTAGTCCTTGGGGATTATAGAATCCTGAAGGGGTAAATTCTAGGAATGGGGGATTTCCAACTTGTTTTTTCTTATCATTAATCATTACAGGCCCCAACTTGTTCTTTTGAATAACTTTGATATTAAGAACTTATCAATAGGATGGCAAAATAGGGCCTTCCCAAGTATGTAGAAAAGGGCAAAAAAAAAATTCCTCACCTCTTCCCCCATAGGCCTGGTCTGATGAGGACTAAGCATGCTCAGTGCCATTCGGGAGATATGGAATACTGAGGGCAGATGAGCATCAGATAAAAAAGCAAGGAAGGAAAACAGGGTTGATAATCAGTTTGCTCCCCCCCCCCCCGATCTAGTCTCCTGGCATGAGATATGTGGGTTGGACCACACATTTCCCCCCCTTTCCCCTGCAATTCCTTGCAGACCTTCAATTTGTATTTCCCAGCACCATCTTCTAGAAAGACAGCTCAGATCATTGCAGAACCCCTGGAGAACAGGGCCTTGCATTCCGACCAAATCTCGTAATCTCTCTAGGCAGAGTAGATTATTAATAACACCAAACAGCAATAAGAGTTACATTAAAAGTTTCACACAACCCTCTGAATCTCAAGACACAGACTTTCCACCAGGACAACTAAACTGAAAGAATCTAGAAAGTGTGCATTGTGATGAATGCAAGGCTGTTCATCCCAGAGTTTGAGTGATTTCATACCTGACAATGTAATGGTGCACAATAAATTAAATCAAATTAGTTTTCGGCTAAACATTAAGAAGAACTTCCTGACAGAGCAGTTCCACAGTGGAACAGGCTTCCTCGGGAGTTGATGGGCTCTCCTTCTTTAGAGGTTTTTAAACAGAGGCTAGATGGCCATCTGACAGCAATGCTGATTTTGTGAACTTAGGCAGATCAGGAGAAGGGCAGGCAGGAAGGGTTGCTTCAGTGCCTAGTTCTTGTAGCTCTTTCTTACACACCCAGGGAAATGCTGATCGCCACTTTGGGGTCAGGCAGCAATTTTTCTCCGGGCCAGTTTGGCCGGTAATCCTGAATTGCCATCTTCTGGACATGGAGCGAGGGGTCACTGGGTGTGTGTGGGGTGTTTGTGAATTTCCTGCATTGTGTAGGGGGCTGGGCTAGATGACCCTGGAGGTCCCTTCCAACTCTATGATTCTATAATTCTATGTGATTTTAATTGTATTGTATTTACTAGTGTAAGCCGCCCTGAGCCTGCTGTAAAGCAGGGCGGGCGGGGTATAAATCAGATAAATAAATAAATATAATGACAGAATAATGGTGCACAATAAGTTTCTGCTGTTCTCAGTTCATGCAAGATAAACAACCACAAAAAGCACAATTCAGCCCAGATCTTCAGTGAACAATCACAGAGCCAAGATCTTCAGTGAACAATCACTTGATAATGAGCTTCGTTAACCATAGTTGTGCACTGTCTTAATCGGATAGATCGTTAATAAATTATTAACATCCAGCCCATTTGAACATTTATTTGTTCAAATTATTTACAGTCTGCCTGTCTCACTTGTACTGATTACAAAGAGTGAGTCAATACAATCGACAGATGGGATATTCAATAAACAATAAAATAGGATTTGGGTTGTAGAACCAACCAGAACAGAATTGAAGCAAGGCACAAATATTACCATGACACATTAAATGATGCATAAATTACATAGTAGTATCCTAGTTTCAGCAAACCATACACAACTCTATTGCCTGTGTAGAAAAGCCCTCTTGAATAATTCAGTTTTGCATAGTTTGTGGAAAGCCATGAGAGTGGGAGCCTCCCTTGACCGCCTGAAACAGGCCATTCCACAATGGAAAAGGCACGCATACAGGCTGAGGCAGTTGTTGATTTTGCCCATTTGCAGGATGGCACCCACAGAAGACCCTGCTCCGATAAGTGAAACTGTCATGGTGGAGCTTAGGCGGAAAGGTGACCTCACAGATATGAGAGTCCAGGACCATGAAAGGCTTTGTAAGTGATAGCCAGTACCTTAAATTGAGCCCCAAAACTGATGGACAGCCAGTGGAGTGACTGCAGAATGGGAGTAATATGCATGCTCCATCTAGCTCCCAATAATAGCCAAGCCTGGCATTCTGCACCAACTGAAGTTTCCGCATTGATTTTGAGGGGAGACCAATGTATAGTACATTGCATAGACTACTCTTGATGTTACTGTGGTGAGGATCCAGGTGGTCAGATCACCTGTATCAAGGTGAGGGACCATCCTTTGGGCTAGGCTCATATACTGGCATTCCAGCCACAGAGCCAATTCTTTTGACCACAGAGGGTAGAAGGTTAGCTGTTCCAAGGTCTCACACATTTACTATTTCAGTGCTGCAACTTTTGAGAGAGAATCCAGAAGCTGATAGTAAGAGTACTTCAGGTCATAGTCCATATCATACCAATAATTCACTAAGAAAAAAACAAAAAACAAGACAGATGATCTTCAGGGCAACTCCTTTCAAGTAATATTCATACCTACTTTTTTTATTCATTTGGCGTAATTTTGTGAACAAACGGCAGCACAGCCTCAACACTGACTGGTAGCCATTATGCTTTATATGAGAAACCCTGTATGAAGGGGACTTGGGCTCTATTCTTAAGCTAAGCTAACAGTACAGCAGCCATTAAAGCAGAGCTATGTGGAAAACTTGGAAGCTAAGCAGGGCTGACCCTGACAAGTACTTAGATGGGAGACCTCCTCGGAATACTAGCAGTCGAGACGGAGAGGCAGGCTTTATTCAGCCACCTCTCTAAATATCTTCCAGGCCCCCAGTAGGGGTCAGTGCACAGCTTCAACACCGACTGGTAGCCATTATGCTTTATATGAGAAACCCTGTATGAAGGGGACTTGGGCTCTATTCTTAAGCTAAGCTAACAGTACAGCAGCCATTAAAGCAGAGCTATGTGGAAAACTTGGAAGCTAAGCAGGGCTGACCCTGACAAGTACTTAGATGGGAGACCTCCTCTGAATACTAGCAGTCGAGATGGAGAGGCAGGCTTTATTCAGCCACCTCTCGCCACCTCTCTAAATATCTTCCAGGCCCCCAGTAGGGGTCAGTCACCAGAGGTCACCATGACTTCCAGGTGCGTGCGCGCGCGCACACACACAAATACAAAAAAAAGTTTTCCACATAGGAAGCCACTCCCATAAACAGTTTGCCCCATGGGACAGCATCCAAAGAATTTCATTTCCAAGGTACTACCACATTGATGGTATATGAACTGGTCCTCTTGGGCAAGGAACTTTCGGTCACTACCCTGCTTACGCCTCTCTACTTGTGCGAAGTATGCGGGGAAGGGCAACAAGCGGGACGAGTGGGAGTGTTGTGTTGTATTTCCCCCCCCTCCGGCGCGGCCTATCGCTACAAACTGCGGCGTTGGAACCACGACCCGGAGTGCAACAGCACACAGACTATCTGACCGGCAGCGTGGGGTCGATTGGGCCGGGGGAATTGCAGAACAACGCGGCGGCCCTGGCGGGAGCCTCTTCTTCTATACTTGAGGTCCCTTCGGGCTGTCCTGAATATCTGCCTGCTTCCCCCTGGAGCGGACCGGGACCGCCGGCCCAGGACCATTGGCCTGGGACCACCAAGTCGGACCGCCGAGACCTACCGGGGGTGCCGCGGTGCAGCGGGGGGCCTCTTGGTGCCGGCGGAGCGGCTACGGAGGGACCGGAGGCCTGTCTTTAACAAGGTGTTTCCCCCCATCCTCTTCCTACTTCTGGTGGGCTGCTTTCCATTACAACTATGTACAGTCCCGTGGTGTTAAATTGGAGCTTCTTAGTCTCCTAGGATTTTCCCCTACTCAGTGGCAGAAAAGATGCTTGATAACATTAAATCCTGGGCTGAGTACATCGTGGAATGAGCTGCAAAGGATCCATATAGATTTCTAGCCACAGTGATCCTGGCTCTCACCCCCTTATTCTCAGCAAGTGCAGTACTTAACAAGGTTATGTAATAAACTTTTTAAAAAGTTGCACGTTAAAATATCACATTACTGTATAAGTAATTGATTTTCATGTTCTTTCTTATTGGGATTTCTTGCCAAGCGCTTAAAGTCATACTGAATCACAGATCAAACTGGAGTGCAAAATTCAGTAGATGTATTTGGTAGATCGAATAGTTAATATTTTAGCTGATAACTAGTGGAGCCAATTTTAATTCTTGACACTGAGTTTGGACAGCAGCTTTTTAAAGGTCATTCTATTCAAGATAAGGGTTCAATTCAAGTATGTTAGCTTAGCTTGAATAAAACTTTGTTGGTCTTAAAGGTGGCACTGGACTCAATTTTTTTTTAACTTTTCCTTTGTTACTGTAATAAAGACACAAGGTAGCACTGATGCATCTTGCTATATCTGCTTTGTGCATTTTGTATGGAAATAGCTTCTGCATTTTCAAAGGAGGTTGTGGGAATGAAATATGTCTCAATGTACAAATATGACCTAGGAAACCAGGCTGGTCTGGCTGTTGTGGCAAACAACTTTGGCATACACCATTATTCTCACCTGCTATGCAGCCATGTGACTGCCGAACATGATGGAACCAGAGAGAAGGGAGATACAACATCTCTCCAGCCTTCACAGTACAATTCAAAGGCTTTGCCTGAACATATTCTGGGTATCGTTCTAAATCTGGATTTAAAGGGTCCAATGGAATCCAGGGTACCTGTGAGGATAGAAGATTACATAACACAGATATCTTTCAACAAGAGAGATATGCTTAACTCCCCAAGCCAGAAATTAATTACAATTTTCCTCTTTTCTTACGTGAGAAACACCTGCCAGTGGATCCTCTCCAACTATCATGCAAGATGAGAACATTTAGAACATGCCCTTCTGCTGCCCTAAAGCAAACCTAAAGGTCTTCCCCCAATTACATAAATTATCAACCATGGTGGATTCATATGTGGACTGCACATGCTTAAACCACTATTTTTCTTTACATGTGAGAAAATATTTCTGACCCAACTATGCACTGACATGTACATTCCCCGTGCATCAACCATACCACACCTCTAATAATAGCCACTGAAAACTTGTTTCACCAGTCTTTTTGTGATGACCTGTCATTACTAAAGCAATTTAACAGGAATG
>NW_015167088.1:436620-451203 GCF_001447785.1 Gekko japonicus
TGCCAGTGTATGGCAGGTCTGGAATTTGCATTCCAGGCTTGTTGTGCTCATGTGTGAATCTACTACTCTTTCAAATGTTCATGTTTATTTTACCTATAGTAATTTAGACTTATAATACAGGTCATGACCTCCATTCTTTGGAAAGATTCCCTCTTAGTAACGGCTTCATTAGGGCACTTTTAACATAAACCCGTGGAGTACCTTCTCTGCAGAGCTCTCATCTACAACCTCAAATGACCCATCTTCTGACATGTGGAACGTTGCTGGTGGGTACAGCTCTGGAACATAAAGTATGAGAACCGTTACAAGATGTGGGCAGAAAGAAGGGTGTTTTAACCTTTTATAATGAAGAAGCTAAAACTGTTAGGTATGGAACTGACTTCAGTCAGAACACTTGGCTCAGCAGCACTAGCTCCACATAAGAGCCTTTATAATAAAAGACCTGGTGACTAACCTTTATGGAGAGCGGACCACCAAGCCAAAAGTACACTGTACTAGAACTTACTATACTACCTATGCACCCCCAGCCTTTGCCTGAATGTGGTGTTGCTATATCACCTGAACTGAGGAGTAGGCAACAGTGCAGCATAGAAAAAGCAGGCAGAGCGTAAACCTGACACTAGGCCATAGCAAGGCCCACCACTCTCCTCCCCATGACACAAATCCCAGCTGCCAATGTCATTTGTGCTACCTATGCCACATGATGGCCATTCACACTTTGGTTCATGGAGGAAACATGATCTCTATTCATGATCTACAGAGAAATTTTGCAGAAATACTTCTATTATTCTAGTCACCTCCCATCAGCCCATTTCACAACAGCACCCTCTACTTCTCAGAATACATACCATGTGGGATGAAGGGGCGGTCACTTGGTGGGTGCAGCAGAAAATGTTTCTCTCCCGAAATCACGCAGTACAAGTTTTCATAATGGTCTTTATGCACTACAGTTGGGGAAAAATTGAGGACCTGCTTAAGTATCATGAAGTATATTAAAGACTTTCTCTGAACAATGTTTCTAAAAGTGTATCCCTCTCCATCCTTGCCCCCAAAGCCAAAAATTGCAGCTGAAAGCACATTCACTGTAGAGTACATACAAGATGTCACTGCAGCAGATTCTCCTAGCCAGAAATTCACAGCATCAGGCTTTCTTCCTGCATGGAAAAGAAAACAGCAATGAATTTGACAGAGGCAACTGGAGCTGTGCTCTACTGCATGCAGGATCCCCAGGTGAACACCTCCCCACCCACTCAGGGTACATTATCCCTTTCATAATTTACCTGCACAGAATCACAGCAGCACTAGTCAAGGCCAGGTTGTGCTAGCTTAAGCAGATCTGCAGCTGCAACAGCAGCAACTGCTAGGCTGATGGTACAGAAAGTCTCTTCTATCCCTCTGCCTCATTCCCCTGCATCCTACAAATTCCAGAGGCCCTTACCTGTGTTAATCTATCTACCATGAAACTATGTTCATAATTTCCATGGAAAGCACTCTAACTGAGCCATTGGTTCCTCATGCTAGAAGCCCTATCAGCCAAAGCAAGATTTTGGAGTCATTCAAAACGAGTAGCAGTATTCATCCTTTGGGAAGCACAACCACAGAAAAAGAATTCAGGATGAAACTGAAGAATTACTTGTAAACATGAACAGTTAAATAGGTAGTGCAAAACTTCAATGGAAGGAGGATTTCTCTCTTTACCAAGGGCCTTGCTCATCCAGGATATGTCAGGCTCCACGTCACCTATGAGTTCAGGGAATTCCTCAGTCAGGTTCGAACACTGTTTCTGCACATAGAACACCCCTGGGGAAGTTACTTTCTTCTCCACAATATCCAAGAAAGCACCGAAAGACATGCGTCGTTCCTCCGGCATAACAAACCGGTCTAGGCAAACTGCATCGGCATAACCATTTGGAGTCACTGCCACACTCACCAGCTTGGAGCTCATTACCGCCCTGCAGCAAAATAGACCAAAAGTTCAAAGCTGTGCAATAAACACACTTCAGACAAAACCCCAAATGGGACACATGTGCCTGTCTTCCAAACACAATTGTGAAACTGAGTCTTCTTACTGTTTAATAGTTATACTTAAGAGTATGTATAGAGCAGAGGTCTCCAACAGGTAGCTTGCCAGCTGCTGCAGATTAGTTATGCATCTGCTAGAAAGAAAAGACTGCAAAAAGATTTGCTCTACAGTTTTTTTTCCCACTCAAGCTTGTGTTTCATAGGATTTGTCTCTGTGCTGCTGGACTGACAGCTTTATTACTGGTGCTCTTCTGCTGCTAGAACAAAACTTGGTAACATGCTGGGGGAGGGCGGTAGCTCAGGATTTTTTATTATTATTCAGAAATAGCTTTCATTAAAAAATATTCCATGACCCCTGCTCTAAAATTTATATCTGAAGCTACTGATATAGTTTCCAAATTTATTCCTACCTCAGGTAAGTTAAAGTCCACTTCTTCAGAGCTGGCCAGTGGTTGACCACATTCCGAATTAAACATGGTTTGTTTGGGCACACCCATTCCCGATAAAATTCCAGGGGAGAGGGAGGGCCATCGAGGGACGGCACAGACTCTGTTAAACACAACTCTGCTCAAGAAAAACAAAAAAAAAGTAAGAAGGAAAGAAAATCACTTCTGTGAACAATCTTGCAATAAATTCAAGGAGCAACAAAACTGCTTTACAGAATTCTTCACTATAGCTCTTACAATTATGGCAACGTTACACCCATTTAAGCCAGTTGGCTTGGAAGGCTGTAACTCTTAGCATTACTATGTCTCAAAGTTTCCTGAGAAGTTGTTAGTTACTATGGCCTAAATGGCAGATGGACCCTGTACTCTTGCTCAGCTTACTGCCTGAATATGCGTTACTCTGATCATACGCAGGCCATCCCAATCAGGCTCCGAATTATGACTTATCCCTACTGCAGCCACAGCAGGCCCTATGATTCTGTTGCATGATGCAAAGAACTTCCACATCAGCACTGTCACTGACTGGAAGACAATTAACACTGGTGTGGAATCTCTCCAGGAGAGTCTCCAGCTACAACAGAGATAACAAGTCCCATGGAGGCTCTTTCCAGGGGGCAGTTTGGTGTAGTGGTTAAGTGTGCGGACTCTGGGAGAACCGGGTTTGATTCCCCACTCCTCCACTTGCAGATGCTGGATGACCTTGGGCAAGCCATAGTTCTGATAAGAGCTGTTCTTGAAAAAAGAGCAGTTTCTGTCAGAGCTCTCTCAGCCCCACCTACCTCACAGGGTGTCTGTTGTGGGGAGGGGAAGGGAAAGGAGTTTGTAAGCCACTCTGAGACTTCTTTGGGTAGTGAAGGGCAGGGCATAAATCCAATCTCCTCTTCTTCTTCCCTGCGTAGCCATAACGCATGCACCATCTCAATTCTCCTTTTGTCTCTTCTGTTCCCCTGGGTCTAATACTGCATGCACAAGATGTGCATTAATCAACCTAGAATAGCTAACATTCATTACTTCTGTACTCACAGCTGCTGCTATTGTGAATTGGAAGTCTGTGCCACTTATGTGCTAAAAGTAGGGGAGGCACAGATATAATGACCTTTACCAATCTCTGAGCTGACAGTTACTAAAGGAAACCTAGTTCCTATTAAACCACAGCAAGTATCTTCTTATTGATTCCCTCCTCTGAAAGAGCTCAGCAAATCATTCTCTCCACTGACTGCTTGTGGCTCTGGCCTGTTACACCCAGAATGACTTGGACTTTGGGGGTCATGCACCAATAAAATAGGAATGCTGGCTTGATATGACAGCTTGAGTAGCCAGCATTCTAACTACCCAGCTAGAATATCTCCAGGCCCACGGAAAACCAGACAGTCGGTTTAAAAGATCTGGTTGCAGAGTCTCCAAGAATCTTCAAGCCACTTAAGAACCTGCACACTAAACAAGGTATTGTTTAAGTAAGGGACTATCTCCTAACTTGGGAACACTGCTCATTTACATATCAGTGATTCAAATAACACTGCAGCTCTTTGGAAATGAAAACAGGTGCCTGAAGTGAAGGTGGCAGTGTTCCCTCTGAGCTGAGTTAATGTGAGCTAGCTCACAATTTTTTAGCATCCGGCTCACACATTTTTGTCCTAGCTCTAGAAGGATGGCTCCAGGGCAAACTAATTTATGCAGCAGCCAAATTGCTTAGTCACAACTTTAATGCCAGTAGCTCACAAAGTAGAATTTTTACTCACAAGACTCCCAACAGCTTGGAGGGAGCATTGGAAGGTGGTTGTGAAATTTTTCAAAAAACTTCAAAACATTTAGCAGCACCTAGTCAAGCAATAGTGTAAGGTGGCTTGCATAGACACAGATTTAGAAAGGTGGCATCGAAGATTCATTTAAGACCTTGGCACAGATGCTCACGTGGCATATACAATGAAATACTAGCCTCTCAGCCATTGAACCGAAAAGCTGCTCCCACTCAAAAGGACTATATGCCTACTGTAATGAGTGCCAAACAAATGTATAGCCTGTTCCAACGATTTTAAAGAAAAATTAAAATATTATACTGCTGGTTTGACAAGCGTGGGGAGAGAGAAGAAATATGCCTTTAATATCCATGAGCAAAGACTCCGCACAGAAAACCATAACAGCAGTAATCCACGAACTGAATGTGAAGTCCAGCACTCCCAAAGCACAAAACAGTCTCCTTTTAAGAATGGGTGGAAATAAAATAGCCCTGGCTGGGAGACAAGCACAGGGACGAAGAGACAGGTCCTGACTGGGTTGGGAAAGCCTCAAATGAAGGGAAGAGGTGGGATTTTTGCAGCACTTCCTGTGCCAATAACGGCGCGAACCTCCGTGCGCCATAACATGGAACTTCTCGCCTCCCAGGCGAAGAGCGACTGAGGGAAGCCAGCCACAGAAAGGGCAAGAGAGCAAGATTCCAGTTCAAAGAAGGGCAGTGTTATTCGTTCTCTCTCTCTGCAGAGAGCGCTCACCCCTCGTCTCGGCCGCGAATCCGGCCAGGCACTGCCTCACGTGCCGCAGCACCTCCCCTTCCGCGCCGGCCGCCGCCATAGAGCAGTGAACGGGCGCGGGGGTTGTGCTGCCGGCTGCCGCAGGAGGCGTTCAGGCTCCGCCTTTCTCCCTCCGTCTGCAGCCAACCCGCACACCAGAAGCAGAGCGTCCCATTGGCTTTGCGTAAAACCTCGTCGCCCTCTCTGCGCCCCGGTACGGGAGGGGTGACCTTAACTCGCGGCTGCTTTTGCTTGGCCCTTCTGGTGCGGCTGATATTTTTAAAAATGTCCCTGTGTAGATCTATGGTGCAGCCTCATTTGGAATACCGTGGACAGCTCTGATCACCCGTGTTGTTCTGAAGCAGCAGACTAAAGTTTGAGTCCAGTGGCATCTTTAAGACCAACGAAGTTTTATTCAACACTTTAGGTTTTCTGTGCGCACACACTTCTTCAGATACAATGAAATGGGCATACAGCATAATGAAGATATTTAACAAATTCAAGGACCAAACAAGAATAGCGAGCTTAGTTTATATGGATTCCATTTGTTTGGGTTTAATTCTGGGGAAAACATTGTGAAGGAAATATGTCAGAATGGGAGACTGATGGGCAGATGTATCCTTGGGATACATCTCCTTGGGAGGAAAGCGATGGCGAACCTAAACAGCATGATAAAAAGTAGAGACATCACCCTGCCAACAAAAGTCCGCGTGGTCAAAGCAATGGTATTCCCAGTAGTCATGTATGGCTGCAAGAGTTGGACTATAAGGAAGGCCGAGCACCGAAGAATAGATTATTTTGAACTATGGTGCTGGAGAAGACTCTTGAGAGTCCCTTGGACTGCAAGAAGAACAAATCAGTCAATCCTAAAAGAAATCAACCCTGACTGTTCCCTGGAAGGCCAGATAATGAAACTGAAGCTCAAATACTTTGGCCACCAAATGAGAAGGGAGCACTCACTGGAGAAGACCCTGATGCTGGGAAAGATTGCAGGTCAAAGAAGACGGGGACGGCAAAGGATGAGATTATTAGACCGTGTCATCGAAACTGAGCCAACTTCAGAGGACGGCGGAAGACCGGAGGGCCTGGCAGGAGCTGGTCCATGGGGTCGCGAAGAGTCGGACTGGACTGTGCGACTGAACAACAACAACAACAATCCTTAATTGTGGAATGCTGAGAGTAATTAACTGAGACCCTGCCATTATGCTCCATCCATTTCCTCTCAAGCATGGAGGCGACCCTTACAGCATCTTCTTCTTTGAAGCTGAAGAGTTCTCTCCCGTCCTCAGACCAGAGATCCAACCAAGATGCTTAGGGCCCATGGGTTGGAGCACCTCCATGAGGAATGCTGAAGAGCCTTTTCTATTTAGAAAAGAGGGGGGGGGGCGACAACACATGATAGAAATTTATAAAATCACGCATGGGGTAGAGTTAGTCCAATTGCATTGTTCACTAGGTGTCTTACGCTGTTATGATTGCCTTGTTCTTAATTTTGTAATTTGCCTTGAGAATTCATGAGAACCCGCGTTTGAGCATATGCAGAGTGTGTGAGTGACTGCAGCTGAGCAGCTTAGGCAGCCAATGTTTTCTCAGAAGTGAGCATGAAAAAAAAGTTGGGAGCATACGTAATTAGCTAGCCCTTTAAAATCTAGCATAGATATCACTTGTTCTTTCTTTAATACTGTCTTTAATAATAATACTTTCTTTAATAATAATGCTGTTGGACAGCAGTCAATTCAATCCAAGTAGGTTATTGTTACATCAAGAGATCAGGCTACAGCTTCCAAGCAGGTGCTTTGGCACTGCGTAACTTTACGTACCTTGGGCCATTTTGATATTTAATATCGTTGTTCTTTCCTTCGGATGGTCGCATCACTTCTGGGTGATGTGGTTGTGGCGCACGTGCACTTCCGGAGCGGCGCTGGAGTCCCCCGCTCCAGCGCCGCTTCGGACTTGGCAACCCTAGTGCTGCTGGCTATCACACAATCCCCTTCCCTAGTATTTTCCCCGATTTTTCACTACAGGATCACCTCATCGTGTCAGAAGGTAACATATTACTCCACCAACGATACATCCTGCTCATGCAACTGTCACTGTACTATTCTATCTAATTTCTTAGCTCTGTATTGATTGTGTGATTGTTTTATTGTATGTGTGTGAATTATTTAGTAAAATAAATCAGATTTAAGATCTAGTCTCCTGGTCTATTTCTGGGAATCTGAATAAAGGACTCTGGTATACAAAGGTCATTGCTCCTTTAAAGCCTATTTCCATTTAATATTCATAATTCCCCATCTTTATTAAGGTAATAAGGCAATTTGGCTAACAAAACTTTGTGGCTGCCTGAGGAAATTAACCCTGGTCTTTCCTGTCCTAGTCCAACACTGTGATTAGATTGCTCTACTGACTGTCACCTACTACATAAACCAGTCTCACCAAACACATCCACAAAAATAACTAGTATGTAAAAATTTGCACAACTGCATAGGCCATCTCATACCTATAGTTAGTTTGTTGTTTCTCTCAGGCCACTGGCCTCCCACAAAGCATCCTGTTTCAGTTTACAAATCTTCCTTGCCTAGTTGTCTGGCAAGATTTGACATAAATTCAACACATGCTCCTAAATTATTTACAGTAGACCCTTACACCATTCATGCATTCACAGCTATGTCACTTATCCACTATCCGCAGCCCAATCCCGTGAGGTGGTATAGCACAGTTTGTCTCCTGCCTGTTTTTACTCCTATGATACCATAATTATAATCATTACATTTTTGAAGGAAAAATGAGGAATTTCACATTACCCTTTTTAACCCGTTTTTAAGACGTTTTTGATCTGTCACGGAGTAAACCGGTATAGGGCTGCCATTTCACACATGGCTTTCCCCTTCTGGTAAAGATCTGGATCTGAAGCGGTTTGCCATTTCAGACTGCACCGCTTTTTCCTGGCCGTTTTTCGCCCGCGCGGGCGATCTCCGGCTTTTTTTAAAAAAGACGTTCGCTTTATAGCGCTATAGCACTACAACAAAACACTCCAGCCATTCCAATGGCGTTGATATACTGCTGTTCCGTTATAGCGCTATAACACTATAGAGTGAACGTTTAAAAAAAAAAAGCCGGAGAATGCCCGCGCGGGCAAAAAACAGTGGGAAAAGGCACATCGGAACCGGGAGAGGAAACTGAAGACTACTTGGAAGCGGTTGACAGGTAAAACGCTTCAGCCCCGTTTCTTAAATGGGACAGAAGTGTTTGTGTCTGAAATTGCAAATATATTCCGGTAGGGAACCGGTTCTAAAACGGTTCTGTCTGAAATGACAGACCAGAAACCGTTTGGGAACCGTTCCTCTTCCGGATTATATCGTCTGTCTGAAATTCCTCAATGTCTCCCAGTTACTCATGGATTTCATCATGCATGGTAATATTGAGAACTGACCCCCTGAAAATGGCGACAGTCTACTATAGAGCTTCTTGTGACTTAAAACAGTGGAACTGGCAGACTGATCAGTAATACTGAATGGTATATATTTATTTCCTGGAAGACAGAGGTATGCATTTTGAAACTAAGAATTCCAAAACTTCTTAATGTGGTGCATCAGACTGGGGACACCTGCTGGGTGCTATGTCTGGGCTGATGGTAAGCAGTCTCTGGGCAGATTTACATAAGCATGTACAACATTGACTTGAAAGGAAAAAATATTTGAAAACATTGTGTCTAACGTAATGCACATTAAAGTTGTGGTTATCAGTTGGTACTGGCTGATTCACATTAGCATATCAGTATTGTCATGGTAGTGAGCTTGCTTCCCTACCCAGGTCCAGTTCATAAGTAACCAGGAAGAAAAAGCCAGGGACCCAGAAATAGATATTCTGCAACATTCTGCACTCCCAAAGCCCCTTAAGATGGCAGCTGTTTTGAGCACTGGCACAGAGATATCTTTTTGTAACAAAGGATCACACTTTTTATTGAAACTATTTAAGACACAGAGTACAAATGAGTACATAATTAAAAATAGCCCCAGAAAGGTGGCTTACAGTGCAAAACCCCCACAAACATAAAACAGGTATTTCAAATAATTAAAAAAGGCATTTTAAAGGTTTTTTTTTCTCTTAAAGCCAAGGTAGAAAAAACACATTTATAAATAAAAGTTTCAGGTTTGTTATCTCCTTTTAAACCAATGGACAGTGAAGAGGGAGTGTAGAAAGAACACAGGAAACAAAGGGATGTCCACCTGGTGCTTGTGGCATAACTTAGACATGCTAAGTAGACATGGCTTATTCCTAAGGTTGCTGCCCCATGCATCACACTGCCTGTGATTTACAGCGGATTAGCCTAGTATAGAAGCATCCCAGTCCAGAATATTATACACAAAAGTCCCATATTCTGAATACTTTTTTTTTTAATCTACAAAAAGAACAACTGAGTCAGCAATACCTGAAGGGCCACAAGATGATGATGCTTCCCTCCAACTAAGTTGTAAAATACTGGAAATGCAGGATGCTGGCGCTCCAGTGCCTGGGCATCGGTGTACTAGTATGTAATGATTAGGTTTATAATACTTTCAACATAGGCCTTAGCAGTAGCTTTTTTGTGGCGGGAAGTTTATTTATTCTGGAACATTGGAGTGAAAGTTGTATCTAATAGGATCAGCTATTAGAGTGATCTTCAGTAGAAAAGTAAATGATTAGAATCAAGTGGACAATTAAAACAGCCTTATCCAGTAGCACCAGTTGCATGTATCAAAAGCTGGTGTAAACACAATTTGGTTTTCAAGAACAGGCCATTTTGTCCCATTCAAGTGCACAGGTATTTGTTCACTTTTCTAAGGACTGTCTTTGAAAAGAAAAACAGCATACACAAAGAAATCATTTTCAAGTTACCCTGCTCAGAAATATTACAGGAAGCATGGAGGTAATACATAAGTGATAGATCCAGGGTCTTGGACATACTTTCCACACTTGTCTTAATACATTATGTTTGCATGCACATAGTTTAAAGAAAATGGTAGAAGTAGGCCAGAGTCAAATACTACACGTATTTATATTTTTCCAGCTTCTCAGTATCTTTGGAAGATTTCCTAATGGGGATCATGGACACTTGTAATATAACTTGCATGCAATGTAAAACAAAATACAGTTAGCAGAATTACTTTACTGACTTGTAACTAGGGTTGCCAGGCTTGGCCTAGCCAGCAGTGGGAGACTGAAGCAGAGGGGGGGACATGGGGGGAAACCATCACCCGCAGCATGATGTCACTTCTAGGAAAAACCTGGAAGTGACGACACACCTCTCTAGGAATTGCCAGAAGCGCTGCAGTAAAGCCATAGCTTTTTCAGCGATTTCTAGAGAGGGCTGGCATCACTCCTGTTTTTTTTCCCAGGAGCGATATGCTGTTGCTGATGGTGTGTTTTTAAATTTTTACTTTTCTCCCTCCAGCTGCTGGAGTGCCAGCAGGCATATGACAACCTTACTCATAACAGTTATTCCTTACAGTGTTCCACAATTGATACTTGCAGCCGGCAGCACGGTACCACCAATGAATAAAACATTTTCTATCCAAGTATTTTCTTCAGATAAAGCAGCAGCTTTGCAAAAACAAATTCTTATGACATCAACAATGATTTAGGGCTTCTGCTGGATGACAGTCATGCTAAGAAACTCATGGGAGCCAGGTGGCCCAAACAACAATCGGCAGAGGAAAGGCATTCCCAAAATCTTCCCAAATCATGAACACAAGTGGGAAAAGTAGGGGACACATTAAAAGACTTAAGAACTACAATCTCTTTCCAGTCTTTAATCATCATCAACAAATTCCTGTCCAGTTCTACTTAACTAAACTCTGTCTCTGGTTAACTATCTCTTTCCTATCTAAAGACTATTCATCCATGTTTTGCCTCCCAAAACAATTTGTAGCTGCACTACAAGTTTTCTAGAGGTCTTGGCTCTATTACTAAATGTATTACTGGAAACTACAGGCCAACTCATACATCCTTCCGTTCCGTATCTACTTACTTAAGGCCACACAAAACAATTCTAGTTCATTTCTCACACCATTATTTTGTTTTCCCATCTTGAATCATGAAAGCAGACAGTGCTGAATGTTAAAAGCAGTTTCACATGAATTATCCAGTGGAAGCCCCGTTTTGACATCAATATAGAACTTGTTTCATTTTGCTTTTTTATCCAAGAGCATCCCAAATAAATCTATTGGGTAGTGTCCATAGAAAGCCAATCAGAAACTTGAACCTGCTCTCATACCAATATATTTGGCAAATTCAAAAGGTTAAATTAAGGAACACCACACCAAGAACCTCCAACTCTGTGGTATCACAGGATACCAGAAAGCTCTTTGACCTGAGTATGTATATGCATGTTTCCTGATCACTGAACATTATTTTCACAGTTTAAATATAAAACAGACATATTTTGCCTTTTAAGATCTTTCCTGTACAGGCAAAAGACAATCCTAACTTTCACTTGATGGATGGCCAATCGTTGCTACCTAAATCACGTCTCTGACCGATTCCATGCTCCTTTATGGAAGGAAAGGACTAGCAGGACCTCAGTTTGGGTGTCTGTATCTTAACTACCAGTCAAACTCTTTCTGTGAAATGTCAAAGAAAAATATCTAAAATAAGCACAAAAGTTCTAGGAGAGGTGTACAGAAAAACACACACAAAATACCAAGTCGCCAGCCTTGGAGTTCAGTTATGGGTGGCTGGCCAAGCCAGCCAAGGACCTCATGAACTGCAGCTCCAGTCCTGAGATCCACCCTGTCTCAGACCAGAAGCCCTGCTATAGGGGTTGTCAGTTAAGAAATTGCCTGGATGACAAGTCCAAAAGTGAAGGAGGAAAAAGCCAACTAGAATAAGTCGCTCTCAGTCTCTGACCAAAAACCCAGCAGCATTAAACACTTTGAAGGACAGGTATTTTTAAAATGTTTTCATCTGTGTCAACCAGCACTTTTGGAACATGGTAAGACTGATAATTCAGTAAACTAGAAATTGTGTTGCCCGAGAGGGAACGAGAGTAGTATATAAGAGACTTGCATGCACCTTTTAGAGGGCTTGGACAAGACTGATAAGATGAGGTGGCCACTGAACACAATAACCCATGCATCTTTCATTCCCACTCAACAGATATGTATTTTTAAAATTGCATTTCTTCCCAAAGATCTATAATAGAAAAGGAAATGGAAATTGTCACAGCAGCTTGTATTTGGTACCCACTTACACTTGATAGTTTTTTGCCATTAGCCATGGAAACAAATGAAAGGATCCCTATCTTGGCAGGCTAGGCATGTCTTATGCATCTCTTGAACAGTGCTGGAGAGCAAACAATCTTTACATTCCCATTAGGATGGAACAAAAGCTACAGCCATCCTGTGTTTTCTTGTTTTCGTTTAAAGAGCCCGCCCTCTACCCGGGTGCCCTCAAGATCTAAATCTCCCAAGATAGAATTGTTTTAACATCAAGAAACCTTTATACAATTCCAGTTGGACAATGTGGCTAAAAACTTCATAAAAGATTCTTCAATTACTCTGAAACACTTTAATGTCTGACAAAAGATCAAGTTTCATTTTTTAAAAAATCTGAGAAAATGTTAAAAACAGGCTTTTTAAAAACAAAACAAAACATGCTGTTCTATTTAGAAATAGCCTTGTAACAAATCTCCAGAGCTTGGTCCAAAGGGTACATCGTCCTCTGGAAGCAAGTGCATATATAAGTAAAGCACAGGCCTTTATTATCGAAACCAAAGACAGAGGATATTAAGAAGTATAAATAGGAAAAGGTCTCTGTGTAGTAAACCTAGGCAATAGGGAGTGAAATTCAACAAGGCAGGCAGCAGCAGAAAATACTTTAGTAATCCTGCCTGCTATTCTATGAATCCATTTACTGTAACAAAGTTGTCTCTCACTGAGGATAGCGAGAAGGCTACAGAAAAACAGCCACGGCTACAAAATGTAGGTAAAACACTGAGAGCTGTAACCACAAAAATAAATTAATAAATAAAAAGTTTAGCAGTCTGTACATTGACCAAGACAAGCCTAAAGGAGGGAGTGATTGGTGCCATCTTTATCTCTTTCAAAACCAACCATTTCAGATTGGGCCACAGATTACAATAAAGTGTGTTGTTTGTTCCTGCAGAATTTTTTTTTTAAAGCCTAACTTAAAACATATTGCCTGGAAGAAAGTTCCAGGCAGTTTTTCTAAACAATGTTCAAAGAGAGGAAGAGCACACAAAGGATCAGTACTGTGACCAGCACATTTTTCACAGACGGACTCTTAAAGAGCATTGTTCCTTATTTAAGGGAGGAAAAAACCTCTTTCCAAAGAGGATAATGGCATTCAATCCCGGGCTTCCACCATGTACTCAGTTTTCCTGTGTGATTATCACTTCAAAAAGTTCATTTCGACTTTTTAGACTTTTTTATCCATACGTCGTTCAACAGCTTGTAGTAACAACTTGGAGTATTGTTCCAACAAAGCAAGAGTCTGCTCATCCCCAAAATGCTGAGGGATTGATAAGGGGACACTGCTTTCCTCACTCAGTGGCATCACAACAGAATCCTGCTGATTCACCAACATCACCTTTTCCTTTTGGAGTTCTTTCCCATCCTTGAGGGAATCTAGTTCTTTTTTCATTAGAGAGAAGGTCTCAGTCAAGAGGCCAGCCATCTCATTTTTGTCTGCCGAAGACTCCAGGTCAGCAGATACCTAAGAGGCCAAGAAAACAAGAGTTTTATTTACTTTTATGCCCACACTGCACATTATATTGGTGATCTCAAAAGCAGCCTCAGGCAAAGGGGGGGGGGAGGTTGGATTAGGGCTGAAGCACTGAGTAAGTGGAGGTGCAGCTGGTCCTTGCAGCAGCAATTAATCCCAGTAGAAAAAGGGGAATGCTGGCACCCCTGGCAACACTAACCAAATCAATTTAAAACAGAATCAAACTAATTCAGGCTAATCTCCAACCCATCTGCTGACAAACGCTTGAAAGCCAGTCCCACCGTTAAATTCATGCTAGCCTGGCCACTGACTAGCCTAGCCCACTACCTTCAAACAGCACTCTCTATGGAGACTGCTACAGTTACATTCTGATGCAGACAAAAATATGCATATATCTGATCCACAGAGGATTTTCACATGCTGCTTCAACAGTTCACCTCTAACTCATCCAATATGTTTTTTCTTTGAAACTCATCCAATACGGATAGTCATATACAAGCACTGTGATGTGACCAGCTATTGCAAATGGGTATCTTACCACATGGTACAGATGGATGGCCTTGCGCATGCTGTCTTGGAGCTCTGACACAACATGCTTGCACTGCTCAATACTGACAGAAGAACCTCCTAGATAGGGGAAAAGACAAGACAACACAGGATCTAAGCAGTGGATATAAGTGTCCTCTCACCTGTACCTATTTGTTCCCTACAGAAAACCTCTGCTGAAAATGTAGCTATCTTAAATTTCCAAATACTTTTAAGGGAATGTATATTTTCATCCTCTAGCCACTTTCAGAAAGTTACCTCTCCCTCTGCGCATATAATCCAGTGTGTCACATGTTGCCCAATCATTACACCAGTTCTGGAAGCGTACTGTACTGCAA
>NW_015167088.1:451242-469983 GCF_001447785.1 Gekko japonicus
AGAATGCACTTAAAATTCATTTGTTCCAGGTAGTGGAGGTGGGGGTGTCTATGATTAGACCTCTGCCAAGAGTGAAATTCCTCTGCTTAAGGCTAGGTCAGCAATTCCCAAACTAGTTTCTAGGGCACATTGTGTACTGTAAGAAATCACTTGATTAAATAAAGTTAAATGCTTTTGTAAGCCCAAAACACACCCACCCACAGAGAAGACTGCCTGCTGGTTTCTGCAATGGCTGACAGGAGAGAGGTAAGGTCAGAGCAGTCAACTTCTGCCACAATCTCTGCATCTCATGTGACTGGATCATTCAATCACTCCTCGTAAAGCAAAACAGTGCCCACTGCATCTCTGCAATAAGCCACTGCTCTGGACTTAGTTTCTTCCAATCAGGAGATACATCAGAATAATAATAAATGCAGAAATGCAAGAGAGACTGTTCTGAGGATAGGCTGTTCTCATATTTTCACACTGTAAAGGTAATTTTTTTGGTGCAAGAGTGACACATGCTGCTACTTTTAATTTAGGGGCAGAAAGTCCCTCCGCTATCAGAAGTTTTGGAAATATTAGCCAAAAATCTCAACTAGACATTAATGAATTAATTCAAGCAGGCCACAGACCAGTAATACTCTTATTTCTTACAAGGTAACTTTACCTGGGTGAGGTACAATATGAAGAAGGGAAGTTATTCTAGTTATTGAATGGAATAAGCAGTATTTTGTACGCTTTGGAGGCATAGTCTAACAATACGGCATTTTCCCACCTCTACTAAAAGCAGACAGCTGTTTTGCTACCATCCCATTATCCCAGCAAAATTTAACATCCGAAGACAGGAGGCAACACAAGATGACCGACATATAGATGGAGGCATACAGGTATGAGTGGGGCTTTTATTGTGTCCTTTTGCACGATGCCTAATTTGAGAAAGCACTGAAAATCCTTGTTACCTATCAAATAGTATATTGTAAGACACCTGCAAGCATCTGAGTCAGCCAAAGACAGCCCAGGTGACAGCTAAACCAATAACCGATGCAGATACGTGGTATAGGATATGCACTATTGCACTATTATATAATTTTGTAATCCACCTTGAATCTCAAGGAGACAGGTGGATGATATAAATGAAATAAAACAAAACAAAGTTATGGGTCCCAACCAACATCTCAGACCCTTAGAGTGTTCACATTGATAGATACATTGACTTTCATTAGCTAAATTATAACACCGGTCATTCTCTTCTCCATCCTTTGTGTATGTGTGTGCTGGTATTCCTTGATCTGGCACCAATGTACAAGGAGTCCACAAACAGGAAAGGTGATGAAATACTGAAAACGCCTGGATGAATGAACTATGACGCTTGTGAGGCAGTGAGAATGCACTTTCAGACATGCATATCAGATGGGCTGGTGTGGTGACAATACTTCACATCCTACAATATATTCCTACATGGGTCTCAAAATACTGGAAATGCCTGGAGTATGTGCACATTTGGTAACTGGAAAAAAGACTGAGAGCAGGTGTGTTAATGTAACTTTGTATCAAAGTTACATGTAAGCCAATAGCAGAGGAGGAAAATAAAAGCTCAGTTTTCTAGCCTGCACACTTTCTTTCTTTCCTTCTTTCTTTCTTGTCTGCCTTTCTCACTGGGACTCAAGGCAGATTACACAGAGTAAATCAATACAATCAGCAAGATGGAACATTCCAACGAACAGTGCAATAGGATTTGGATTGGAGAAATCTGGAACCAACCAGAAATCTGAAACAGAATTGTGAGTTTATTTTAGGCACAGTACCAATGTTATAAAATTAATTGAACATAATAAACTATCAAAATCTGGCCTAACAGGCTATTAGAAGATACGTGATATTTTGTGGGAAAAACAATCTTTTACCAAGCTGACATGTAGCTTTATGTGGTGTTGAGAAGTCATATTAATTATTTAATGCTTTTATGATGTTTTATGAATATATATATTTCATTATTTGTTAGTGGCCTTCAATGTTTAGAGATGGAGAACAATTATTTCTTTTTTAAAAGTCATTTAAAACACACTGGTGAGTTTACTTTTCTCATTTTGTATATTACCAATTTGGGAAAGGGAGAAGGAGCACTAAGTAGCTGAGATTTAGTTGATGTCTATCATTAATTAATCCAGGCCAAAACAATCCACAACCAAACAAATAATTTGTTACTATACCTCCTGCAAATTTAGTAAACTGTGCATGCATCCGTGCAGGGCTCTCAGTCTCTCATCTTGCCAACACACCTTTCCCATCACAGAAACAGGCCCTCCATTTTAACTTTGCAACAGCTTAGAACACCACAGAACAGTGGGAGTTTGTTCTTGTGTGATCAAGCCATGCACTGATTTTTTTCCTCAACAGTAATGGTTATATCATTTGAATTAAACTGTTTGTTTTTTTACCCAGAGCACCCTTAATGTACACCTGACCTGAGCAGTACTTGCAACCTTTGACTCTGGATACTATTGTATGATAAAGCAAGCAGCTATTCAATTGACACACACTGTAGTCAGCAACATTTTCCCCACTTAATGAGATCTCTTGGTTATGATAATATGTGAATACTGAACAGACATGTATAAGCCAGTATGGTGTAGTGGCTAAAGTGTCAGACTAGGATCTGGGAAATCCATGTTCAGATCCCCACTCTGGCATGGAGGCTTGCTGGGTGACCTTGAGCCAGTCACACATGCGCAGCCTAACCTACCTCACAGGGTTGTTGTGAGGATAAAATAGAGAATTATATATGCTGCTTTGAGTCCCCACTGGAAAGAAAGGTTGGATAGAAATGAAATAAATAACTATTTTATGCTTCTATAGTCCAAATAAGCTCTGATCTAAGAGCTGGCTAATACTTTATCTAAAACCTGCACATGTCCAATTTAGCTCCATTAGCTAGAATTCAATGAGGTATGGGATAAATGAATACATAAATTTCTTTCAGTAGTGTCAACAGTCCAGCGTTTGCCACTGTACAACTCAGAATAGCAAACAGGAAGACACTGCTGACCAGCACTGACAAATGGAAGGTTATACATAAACTAGCAGAAGCAAAAAGGCAGCATAAGAAATCAGCACAGAAGTCTATGCAAATTGATTGGTACATTTTCTTTCCCCAGAATACAAATGCTGGGAAATTATGTTTGCCTCTACTTTTATTATTCCTTCCTCTCCTTTCACACAAGGAAATGTGTGAGCAACAGACTTTGCAGGCACCAAAGAATACAAGACAAACAGAGCTGAAACAGAAGACAGAAAAATGAATGTCAGACTGAAACGTCTCACCATTAAAAGGATGGCTTATGGAACGAGATAGATGCAGACAAGACGAGACAGGCCAGAAGCTGGACGTAAAGAAATGTGATGGAATTGTGAAGCGATTCACAAGGACAGGAGACAGGAGGGGGAAGAAGTTTAGAGATGGATATCCGTGCACACCTGAGTCCTCTGCCCGGGCCACCACTGTTGTGGGAGACCTCAGTCTGCTTTGTTCAAGAGCGGAAAACTCACGCTGGGTATCTGCCATGCAGCCAGATCTGGCAATGCTGCCTGCGCATCCCAGTACACTGCCCTCTGGAAACTCTGGAGATAATCCATCTGAAAACTCTTTTGTTTGGGAGTTAGTAACTCCTGGCTCAAACTGGACTTCAGTCCTCAATAACGTCTGGCTCTCTTTCAAGATCTCTCCACAGGAGTTTGCTGGGCAATCTCTGCCAGGGCTCAAGAACACAGCTACTTGGCCTCCCATCTTAGAAGTCCGGCCTTCAGGAAAGGAATGCTTCTTTTTACCAGTACCAGCAGGTGATTGGGGAGATTCTAGTGTTTTTGATTTGGCAGTTGGTGAGAAAGAAGCCAATGTCGGTCTGTCAGGTAGTGGTTTGGGGATGTCAAGAATCAAGTGGGCCCGGTTAGATGTTAACTTGCTGTGAAAGGACTTGGGTGACAAAGAGCTTGTGGCTTGCTGAAGAGCAGGTTTCACTGGGCCATTTTCTTTTACAAGAGGTTTGTTCTTCTCTGCGTCTCCTGAAGCATTTAGCAGCATCTTCTCTGGTACCTGGAGGCTGATCTCTCCTTCAGTCATAGTTTCTGCAGAATCATCAAGGCATAGATTTTCTCCCACAGATATGCTACGGGACATCTTGGCCATAAAGCTAGTGGTAGGGTTCATGTAGGATTTGGGTTTTGTAGCTTTACAGTCTTTGGTTTGTAGAGAGTTGGAGCCATCCATCTTCAACAAAGTTGCAGGCAACATCCGGCAGTAATTAGACCTGGGATCCTTCTCACCTACCATTAGTGTCTGAGGACGTTGCCCAGCAGAAGGCATCACCACCCCTGGAACCTTATCTGTAGAAATGGAAGAAATAAATGCACAGAACTGGTCTGGAGCAATTTGTGCAGCCAGAATCAGAATATCTCCACCTTTTAAAAATATTTTACCTCAGGTTTTCCTTTTATTTTTTAAGGACATCAGGTGAATCATCACCATCATAACCTCCTGGGATGAATGTTAAACAAACTCCCCCATCCTGTTGTTATACACTCCCCACCACCAAGCACTGATCCCTGAATTTCTAATTGAAGAGCTAGGCTAAAAGTAGTGTTGCATTTTCAGTTCTGTATAATAAGAGCACAACAAGTGCAGGTGCATAAACAAAGGACATACTGCCTGATATTTTCTGCAATATGCCATCTTTATATTGAAGTAACAGCTACAGGGCTGTTATTGCTTGCTTATCCCTTGAAATGATACTAAAAACAGATGTGGTCCTCTCCTTTGCAAAGCACCTCTTTGCAAAGCACCAGACAAAGAGAAAGCAGCCCACAACTGCACATGAATGATCACCCTTGGCTTATAACTGAAAGAAATTCACTGGATAGAAGCACAGCTGGCAGAACTTCTACAGAAGAACTTCTAGGTAGATTGGGCCCAGTATTGCTGTTAAAGCAATGGCTAATTTTCACAGAAAGCAAATGAAGTCACCTTCCTACAATCACCAAAGAGAAGCAGAGATCCTATTTCCCAGCTCAAGTCACCCTGTGATATGCAAATAGGGAAGTGTGGGCAGACAAAGTTTAGTTTTCATGCTGGCAGATTTCTCTTCTTCAAGGCTGTGCAATTTTCTATTTGGAGTCTACTACACATCACAATACTAATCATTTTCTTACCATTATGGGCAAGGTCATGAACTGACTGGGATTTTCTCATCATCCCATCACTATCTGGGAATGGCCCAACAGGTCTTCCAGGACCTCTGTTGATCTCTAAAGTAGGTTTTCTCTTTCTGTGCACATAAAGAGACTTAAAGGAATTCACATCACTTTGAAAACTGCCATTCTCTGTGACCGAGTTCAGCTGATCAATCTCATATTTCAACAAATCAGCAGGAACTTGATTTGACAAGGCTGGAACCTCAAGAAGTTTTCGCTCCAGTGCCAGATTAGATGAAGAAAGTGACAGCTGTCTATAGAAACAAAGACAGAACAAGATACTCAAGATATTGTAATTAGGTTTTGTTGTTGTTAAAAAAGCAAAAGAATACTACGTAACTAATTCTCACAATGGAGCAAGACGCATCTAATCAGATCAAGGCCAATATACGGTAACTTCCAGAAACAGCATATAGAAGTACATTTTCCCCTTGGACAAACGTAGTAGTGAATAGGGGAACGAGGACTAATTATACACAAGACGGCTATGTTTAACAGAAGGATTTAGCATACATGGAAACAAGGGGGAAGGCAAAGGGCAGGTTCCAGCAAAGGAGGACACATTTATATTAGAATGAGTTCCTCTCTGCTCCTTATGGTACCAGTTCCAGACTCTTTTACACTTTTCCTACTGCAAGATCTTCAGGCCAGACTGTACAATCTTTGAAAGCAGGGACAGAGATTAAAACATGAGTCATTCCTTCTACCTGAAGCAAGATTTATAATGGTAGTGTAAAGGCTATAACAGAGAAAGGTGCACCAAAGCTTACAGAAGCCTGTCTACCCACTCTTCTCTTTGCTACTTTGATGAAAAGCAGAACAAATGTTCAGTAAACTCTGGCATTCATAGAAACCCTTTTCCAATGCACATGATGATAAGCCTTCTCCCAACTGCCCCCTAGCTGGCTGCCAGCCAAATTAATCAATCAAACCAGTTTTTTTAAAAAACATTCTCATGCAGAGTTTGGCACACAGTCAATAGAATAGAGAACTTGTTACTGTAAGGAAAACTAAACTTAATAGGATGGTTTTCACTGTCCAGGTTGAATGAAATGCAAAAATAAAGTGCATAAATGGTAAAGAGCAAATCAGATAAATAAAATAAATTTCCCAGCCTTTTCAAAATGGTTTTATACATCTGTGAAGTCGGCGGGAATACTGAATGTCGCCCTCTTCAAACCCAGGCAATCAGAATATAGAAGAACTCCTGACAGTCTCTTTGTTCCAACGTACCAAGGTAAATATGGAAGACTGAGGGCAAAAATAAAGGTTACAGCTGCAACTCCTGTTCCCTGCAGCCACACAGCAACTGCGGGGAATGGCTTCTAAATAAAAGGAGAGCCCAGGGGTCATTTCCTGCAGGAGCGCACAGGAGCGGAGCTCTGGCAGTAAAGAGCCCAGGGGGCGGGCACATGCAACAAGCCCCACCCCCTGCTCCCAGCAGTCCTCAGTCAGAACAAGAAGCAGCCAGGTAAGTTGCAGAGCTCCCCCCGGCCCCCTGGCCCAAAGCAGTTCAGTGGCACCTTTAAGGCCAAGTTTTATTCAGGTACAAGCTCTCCCTCCTCTGCGAGAACAGATCTGAAGGTCCCCCCCCCAGTAGCTAGCAATCCAAAACAGTCCAGTGGAACCTGAGCGGTGGTTGTTACCTTCTGACACACTTCCGGTGATGTCAGGGGGTGTGGCATATGCAAATAAGTTATGCTAATGAGCTCCTGCACCTCTTTTTCTGCGAAATGACCCCTGGAAGGGATGGCTCCTGCCTCCCCCCCCCCAAGCTGTTTTCTGTACAAAAACGGCACAGGAGGAGTTATTTGGATTACTTTGCTGCTCTAAATAGAGCATCTGCACACATGGAGCAGCAAAGTCAGGGAAATAGCTCTTCCCCCAGCACAGCTTTCACTAGGGTTGCCAGGTCTGGGTTGGAAAATACCTGGAGACTTTGGGGGTGGATCCAGGAGAGGGCAGGGTTTGGGGAGGGGCCTCAGCATGGTACAGTGCCATAGACTCCACCCTCCAGAGCAGCCATTTTCTCCAGGGGAGCTGATCTCTGTCAGCTGGGGATCAGCTGTAAAAGCAGAAGATCTCCAGGCCCCTCCTGGAGGCTGGCAACCCTAGCTTTCACATAGGTCAACAGCTGGGGAGCAGGGAGAGAGGGAAGCCCTTTTGAGCCATTCCCTGCAGCTCCTGTGTGGCTGTGGGGAACACAAATCTTTAAAGTTTGTAACATTTATTTTGGCCCAAAGACAAGAGGCTTCCATACCTAAACCAGAGAAAGTCCCACAAGGCCTTGCAGCCCTGCAACAAAAAGTGGAATGGTACCTGAGAGCTGGAGACTGGGACAAAAAGCGAGAAGAAATACTGTTTTCTGTTCGTTCCAGGGTCCTACATGATCCACCTATGAATTCAAGGAGAAAACATGCAAGCATTAGGCAAGAGAACACAGTTTTCTGGGATGGGACATTTTAGTGAATGACACTCAATTTAGCATTGTATAACTTCTTCACAGGCTGTCATGCTTGCTAAGAGACTGCAAAAGCTTATTACAACCTTAGTACATGTAAAATTATATGAGGTAGGAAAGGCTCTGATAATCTTAGGCTGGTCATTGATTTGATTGCTTTAAATAGTAAGAGACCTGATTGAGTTACCATCTTTTCACTCAATGCTGAAAAGACCTTTGACAAAATATACAGGAAACTTGTTTTTGCTGCATTGACTTAATTTGGTTTTCCTCACACATTTTTAAATGGATTAGAATTCTTTATTCATCTCCCAGTTCTAGGGGGTCTTCACTAATGGCATCTTTTCTGCACCATTCCTCTTGAGGTGGGTACCAGACAAGGCTGCCCTCTTTCTCCTCTTAGTTTTGATTTTTGCTTGAAAGCACTAGCTTATGCTATAAGAAAAAATAATAGCATTCATGATTTGTACATAACTCTCTGGAATTTAAACTTATTCTTTATGCAAATGGTCTTTTATTGTTTATTTTGGAACCTCAGTCTTCCATTCCTGTACTAATGAAAACTGATTAGTACGTCTGATGATTTGTCTGGTTATTTGATAAACTGGACAAAATCTGAGTTGATGCCATTGGGAGACAATATATCATGGAGTATATTTGCTGATGGAGATTTTCAGTAGTGTCCAGATGTCATTACTAATCTTGACATACTGATTCCTAAGAGACACTTAGCACATAATTATGCAAAATTTTAACAGTTGATTGGTGATATAACCTTTGATTTGGACAAATTGGCAATCTTAAAACTTTCCTTATGAGATAAAGCAAACATACTCAAAATGAACACTATACCTTGGATTATATATGTTCTATGTGCAGTTCCTTTTCATATACCTTTTAAATCAAGATGGGTAGCCGTGTTTGTCTGTAGCAGTAAAAAAGAGTAAGAGTCCAGTAGCACCTTAAAGACTAACAAAATTTGTGGTATGAGCTTTTGTGAGTCACTGCTCACTAAAGAAGTATCCGAAGAACTGAGTAGTGACTCACAAAAGCTCATACTCTACCACAAATTTTATATACCTTTTAGATATATTTCTGAAATTAATACTTGTGCCTCTCTCTAAGTAGGATGGATTAGGGTCTACTCATACTAACATAGATTCTGTTCCTCCTCAGTTTTTGTAATTCAATAATTATAACTTAAAATGTCACAACAATATCAGTTTGATACATTTTCACATGGGGGGTTTACTTTGAACCAATTAACAGACTATGATGATGAGTTTTTGTTATTTTCTCAGCTGAGGTCTAGATATGACCTATCAAACTGTTGAATGGCCATATTTACAACTGCACCATCTGTTGGTATCTAAATATGGCCCTGAAGTGCTAAAAATTTAAGAATCTCCCTTACTGTTGGAAACTCATTGAAACAATGCAGAAAATGAAACTGACAATAGTTGTTTATAAATATCTTGTGTTAATTAATACATATGATATGCAAAGTCTTGAGAATGAATGGAATAACAAACTAGATTGTCCTGTTCAGCCAAAGCAACAGGATATGGCCCTAAATTGTTATACCTGTTGTTTCTATAGACTTTAAGCTGTGACTTATTCAGCAAACAAATTACATTTAGGATAGACTGGACACCACAGCACCTTTTTAGTAAAGGACTAAATGAAGTACGGTATCTAATAGTTGGCACTGTAACCTACAAGATGTGTCTCCTAAACATATGCTCAAGGATCCATCCAGTTATTCAGCCTTTTTGTGAGGAAGTAATTACTCATATCAGTTTTGTACAAGAATATTCATTAATCTTTGAGGATGCGTTATGCGCTTCTAAACTATTTGCCTGTCTCCAGGAGGCTAATTGATGGTCAATGAAAATGGACCCACTTTGTCCATATTGTTGCTAAAAGACTTACTATTACAGCACCGGAGAGATAAATGCTCAACTAATAGATTGAGGACCTTACAACCTTATCAACATTTGAATGTATGACATATAGATGACAACTGCAGATGGACATATTTTAGACTAGTAAGGAAAGCCCTTATCTATAGACTTGCCACCATCATTGTTGTGTTTTTATTTCTTTTTAGGGGGTAATGGATTTTTTTAAAATTACAAAAGCATTTCTTCAGATGTTACAGTGAGGAAGGCAATACCCTGAAGTCCTACACTTTGCTTCCTGCGCAGCCTGATCCTAAGCATGTTTACAATGTTCAGCAGTGCTTAATTCCAAATAAGTGGGCCAGGGTTGTGGCCTTTAGGTTAGAGCATAAGTATTACGTTTTTACCTTGTATAGGCTTGATCTGTTGCTATTTTTAGACTAACCGGAGTTTTTATGTACTACTGTGAAATTTGTAATCTCTCTTTTGTACCCCTTTTGGGTTTTAATTTGCTATTGATCTTGCTGTATTTGACTTGGAACTGGCGGTAAATTCTACTGATGGATGGGGCTTGTGCCAGCGGAACAGGTTTTTCTTGCTTCCCCCCCCCATGGCCAAAAATGTTCCCCAAAATGCTACTCCCGGGGGACACACACAGTATGCCCCCCCACATATACTGTGGCCCAAAATATTCCCTAAGATGCTACTCATAGGGGATGCAGTTGGGGTCTATAACAGAAGCTGGGATTCTGCAAAAATTCCCCACCCACCCCATTCAGTTAGTGGAAATCTACTACTGCAGCCAACCATTTTATATTTGTAGGAATTCATATGTAAAGGATTTCAAATTTTATTCTAGGCATTCTATTGAATCCATTAGCAGAAGTTGCCTGTCACAGATCTTTCCTTTTTCCCCCAGCCCTTTATTTCCCCTAACCTCAGCAGTCGCTTCCAACTCTGGGAAAGTTGATTGCCCTTCCTGCCTCTTCCATCAGCAGAAGAGAGAGAAAGGAGCAGCCCACTTGCCCATATGGCTATGAGTCCATGTGGCTCCTGTGATCCTGGGAATGAGCTCTACTGAGGTTAGAAGGGACTGCTGGGTGGAGGGAAGAGCAGAGGAGATCTCTGATCCTTGTGCAAACAGGTCACTGGACACAGCCTGTTATTCTTCTACTGTTTTTGATGCTGTTGTGTGATACATCTTGTGTTTTTCTATGCCAACTCCCTCAATAAAATCAATAAATGTTAGCCCTTATGAGCACTTAACAAATAATGAAAAATTAAGCCATGAAGAACATTGCAAGGATTAAACGAAGGCTTAGAATCCTAGTGTGTGTGTGCTGGGCGTGCATGTGTGTGTAAAAACTAACTCCAGTTGATCTTCGCATCTATATCTGTATATCACAGGTAACCTGAATTAGTTTCTAATAGGGATTTCCTACACAAGAGGGGAGGAGGGGAGGCACACAAACAAATCTAGTTTATACATATGTCAGCTTAAGACAGGAAAAGGCAGTCCAAGAAAAAACAAGGCCCAGTTCAGCTACTGCCCTCTACTCTTAGAGCTTTGAATTTGAAAAATATCCCTCATGTTTAAGAGTAACTGGCTTTCATTCTTCTAGCGACAGCATGGATCATTAAACTTAAAAGAAGTCTTAAGCCAAACCACATAAAATAAGAAGCCCCACTGTGTACAGATAGATTTATTTCATTTGTGGCAACTGGCTGAAGAACCACTACCCATTGTTCCCATTTGCTGCTTCTGAATGCTTATAACCCTCTGCCACATTCCTGTTCTTCAAAGAGATTTCTGTGCCCACGTCTTCCACTAGGGGGCGGTCATACTGCCATTTAATTCTCTGCACAACCATGTAGGTCAACGGCAAGGCCATAATGTTTCTCCATGTCAGTAAATTGGGGGGGGGGGGGGAGCCATTTCAGCAAGCCAAACAGAATGCATTTTAGACAGCCTCCATTCCCTGTTACCTACTAGACTGCAGAGCTATCTGCCTCACTTCTCAGTAAACCCACTATAGGTATCTGGTTCCACAGTTGCCAAGTGGGAGCCACAAAAGGTAGTGACATGAATGGTCTATGCAGATTTACAGAGACATGTTATGAAACGTTGTTATAGACAATGTCTTCCACTGCTTTCCAAATGTACCCTTTTCACCATTACAGGCCAGAGTCTCAAAATGTTGCTTGAGAAACTTCTCCTGATCTGGAGTCCTGGGGACTTCTCCCCCCAGTTGTCCAGTGCCCACATCTTCCTCATCATCTTCTCCCTCTCCTTCCACCTGTTCATCCAAGTCTGAGGTACCATCAACGCTGAGAGGTTCTGTGCTCTCAGAATCTGAAGGAGAAAATGCTACATGTTAAATATATAACAACTTATACTGATAAAAGTAATACTTCTTTTTGGGTTTTACTTGATATTCATGCAATGATCCTCAGGCTAGAAACAAGCCATAAAAACAGCTTTAATAGATTCCCTCATGTCTGGGTAAAAAGAAATGTTTTGGGTGCCATTAATATGTCAATGACACTCAGGTCTCTCTTTTAATAAGCCTATGAGGGGAGCCATCTCTGCCCTAGGCCAATACCCAGATTCTGTGATTAAGTGTCTCGGGGAGAACAAGCTGAAGATAAATCCAGATAAAGCAGAGGTGATGCTGGCTGGCAATGCTGATGTGGAGACTGTGCTACCCACTTTTGATGGGTGAGACTCTCTCTAAAAAACTCCACCAACATCTTAGAAGTACATAAAAAAATAATGTAGTGGTTAAAATGCCCCCTCCCCCCACTTTTCTCTAGCACAGAAATTCTCTCTTCTTCAACCCAGATGACCTGATCCAAGCTAAAGTAGTCTTGAGGCTAGAGTACTGCACCACACTGTGAATGGAGTTGCCCTTGAAAATAACTTTGGGACTTCCACTGGTCCCAAACACTGCAGCCCAACTACCGGGGTGGATCCAACCATCCTCCAATTTAAGTGGCTCTTCCTACAACATTGTTTCCATTGTGAAATTGTTAACACTACTTGCCCATTTGTTTCCAGGTTCAATACAAGTGCCAGCTTTCACCTTTAAAGCCTTTCCCTGTATGAGCCGGTGTTGAAACTCTGGTCTTCCATCTCTTACTATAGAGATGTGAGAACTGCCACTGCTTGGTCTCATGCTTTTGTAATACAGGCCTCCACTGATATAGAAAGGTCTGTCTCAGAGAAAGGTCCATCTACCTCCATGTGTTTCAGGAGAGTGTGTAAATCTGAGTTGAACAATACGGCATTTGAGGATGGTTAGTGGCAATGAAAGAGTACTTTTTCTGGCTCTCTTTTTATTGTTTCAAGGCATGGTTGTTTGGTTTACTGGTTTTGTGTTGTAAATTGCTCTGCCCCCACCAGGGAAAAAAAAACAGTACAGAAATGTTTTAGATGAAAATTGTTTAACTCGTTCACCTTCATTTGGACTTGATAGTCGGCTGCTGCTGTAGTCCACAGAGCAGGCACTGTCAGGGCTGTGTTTATCTGGACATCCATTGATGTGGTAGCCTCTACCTAGCTTCCCATGGGGGAGTGCCTTTACCTGGAACTCACTGCGAGAGAGAGGCAGGAACACCGAATTTGAAGAGGCACTTGCCTTGTACATTTAAAATAAAAAATTCAACTCTTACAGACCTTACATGTGATAATCACATTATGACCACAACAAGAGGATGACTTTTTTTTCAAGCCTAATTTTTTCACCATTTATGCAAAGATTTTTTTGCATTTCATAGAGCCTGGACAGTGACATTTGGACTATTTCTTCCACTTTGAATAATATAAAGATACCCTGTACTCAGCTGGACCATTTCTGTCTTGTCAATATTCATAGGTGAATGAAGCTATATCTAAAATTTTCCAACACTGCATTCAAGTGGGCTGAAAGATATACAACTTTTATCTAGCTGTCTCACAAATCAATGGTATCCCAAATCAGACCTCAAGACCAAGTCTGAGGTTAAAACTACTGTGCAGATACAAGCCGTTTGGCAGCACTTTACTGTATCCTTTACAGAAAACTCAGCAAATTGTTGGAGACATCACTTTGCACAAAATGGAAAAGTCTCAGCATATCACCATGACAACAGCCTTGGGCCACTCTCCTTTCCTTCCCTGCATCAGCAACAGGGTGTGTTTTTCCAAGTGCAGCCAATGGTTTCCTGCCACCTTATGGCTGTAAACAAAGACATTTGGTTTTGTCCGATACTTGGGAGAAGTTTTAATCCTAGTCATTATAGCTGAATCAAGCACTACGGCTACTAATGGTGGATATATTTGCCTTAACTCCTGCTCCAACTGCTTAAAAATTCTGTGTGCTTCTGAACACCATCCAACAGTGCTCCCTACCCCCATTTTCTAACTTTTCCAAGATATCAAAATTTGCTCCATCCACAAACTAAATACATAACACAACAGTTTCTGCAGCGTGGGATTAATAGTTCTCTGACTACAAAACTTTATAATGTAAATAAACTTATGCAGATGTATCTTGAGGTCACTGACATAACGTTTTTTACACATACACATGCTGTGGAAGGCAAGGAAATAAAACAGCCACAAGTGAAGTTCAGCGCAGAGGAGGAAAAACAGGGAAAGGAGCATTAAACTAAGATTGAGATGGACAGACAACGACAGGGGAGAAAGGGAACAAGTTTCCCTTATTTCTTCAATCCTTTTTTGCCACATATGACGCCTTCATCCACTTCCTACCCTCAGAGGCATGATTTTCCATCCATTTTTCTTTCCCTTTGTGACTGAGCAGCCCTAATTATCTGTTTTCTTCTTTCCTGAAGAACTCTGGCTGTCCCATCCTGTCACAGTATGATACTTTGGCTGTTGGCTGAGCCCAGGAATCTGAGGGAAGGGTCAAGAGCCCCCTTTAACTTAAGCAACTGACATGGCACTTGAGGCGTTTTGAAATTCCAAATTAACAAAGTATTTTATTCATCATGTTTTAAACAAACTTCTGAGATAACTCAATATAGAACTCTGATGTAAATTAGTATATGCACAGACTTTAGTTCATACGTTTCAGGCTATTGAGAGTTTCATAAGCTATTCACAGTGACTTGGGATCCTTATGAGAAGCTTTTGTTCCAGTGTTTCCCAAACACTCCAGTACACTTCATTTGCTCTTTTGCTTTCCAGAAGGCTGAGACACTCTATCCAGTACTCAAACCCCTTCTCTAAACACACCAGTACTCTTCTTAAGTTTTATCTGACTCCTAAGGTTTCACAAGGCAGTTTCTAATGACAGCAAACCAGGGATCTCTCCACTCTTCAGAGCTATCTCCCTGTTTTGACTGGGTAGGGAAATCCTTCTCTCACTAGAAGATCTATCCCCTTTTATTGGCCCAAATGGGAGTCTTCCCCTAACTACCCACTCCTCTTGCCAGCTTTCCCAGTACTCTATCTGTGTTAAACTGCTCTCAGTCAGGGTTGAATTCAGAATGAATTCTCCTAAGCATCCAATTCAGAAGTCTTTCTCTGTTCAATTTATGCTAACCAATCAGATTCCTTGGAGCAGCCTGTCACTCAAGGCTCTCTGGCTCTGTGAAGAATTAACCCTTCAAAATCTGTTACCTGTTTACACAGCACTTATAAGATTTTAAAGTGCAGTCCATCACACAGTCCATCACCACATCACCTCAAAATATTTACTGCTTCTAGATCATTCTCTTACTAAACTTTCTTACTAAAAATGGCCAGGCCAGCACCTGTAAAATCCTTATAACAATAAACGTTGGCATGAACCTGCATCAGATTATTTCAACTAATGCCTTCGGCTCAAAGATAAAAGACAGAATACCACAAATGTAAGTCACAGAAAGGAATTAATATTTGACCTGCTAATATCTGCACGGTGAATCTCTTCTTGTTCTGGATAGATCACACATTCCTCGCTCTCAGAGGGCTCCAGTTCCTGGGGGAAAATCCCATCTTCACAGGATAAAAGCCGAATAACTTGAGGTCGGACACAGGGCTGATTTTCCTGAGGAGACACGTAGTCTCCAATCTGGGAAAGAAATGCAGAAATGTGATTAGCTATTATTGCTTGAGCAGAGAATTTTACAAGGCTTTGTATTCATTGTTGGAAAAAAATGATAACTAGTAAGCAAGCAAGCAATATTATTTGGTAGTATTGTTGCCAACTTCCAGGTGGAGCCTGGAGCTCTCATGATATTACAACTGACCTCCAGACTACAGAGATAAATTCCCCTAGAGAAAGTGGCTGCACTGAAGGGTGGCCTTTATGGCATTATACCCTTCTGATGTCCTGACCTCCCCAGGCTCCGCCCCCAAATCTCCAGGGATTTTCCAAACTGGAGCTGTCAACCCTATTTGGGAGAGTCATTAGAGGATCACTATTGGCCTGTAATAAGTTACTTGCCATAACAATCACACTGCTACACACACAAAACAAATAGAAACAAAGAAGCAGCGCCTCTTTTCCTTTACTCATGATACCCAGTGTGGTGTAATGGCCAGTGTGTCAGACTATAATCTGGGAGACCCAACTTCAAATCCCTACTCTGGCATGGAAACTTGCTGGGGGAACTTGAGCCCATCACACATGCAGCCTAACCTATCTCACGGGACTGATGTGTGGATAAAAGGTAGGAGAGGATAATGATGGCAAGCCACTTAGGGTCCACACAGGGGAGAAAGGCAGGTAATGAAGTAAACAAACAAAAAATATTTTATGCTTGTATAGCCCAGGTAACCTGAACATATCCCAGTTTAGCTCAATTCACTAGAATTCAATGATGTCATCGGCTTTATTGTAGAACCCCATTTCTCCCATGTGACAACTGGTAGATGCTTCCATTAAGAAGAACAGGTCTTACATTGTTAACTTGCAGAGGGATATCAGCATGCTCTTCTTGGTCATCTCCATTGCTGGCCTGGGACATGGAGTCTCGGCTAGGAGACCGGGAGACTGAGAAGGACTCCAGCTGGCGTAAATCAAGCATGGATTTAACTGTCATCTCCAGGCTGCTGGTTGGCTGGGACCAACGCCCACGCTGCCGAGGTGCCTTGCTCATAGTAGTCTCTGTACACTGGATTGTTGCAATGTCTTTTGCCTAGAGATATTTTCAAAATAGGAGATTATGTGATCAGAGAAACAGAATCCATTAAAAAGCACTTGCTGCGGAGTGGGGGTAGGATCCGCACAAGAGCTCTTCATTAAATCTTGACCATAAATATTGGGGAATGAGACATAATAACAGAAACCGATTGATGAAATGTTGTCAGCATATCTTAGCATTTTCTACACTCTAATCGTATCTTCAGTAGCATATAGCTCTACTCTCCCAAGCTACTCTTATTATATCTTAAAGATCCTGCTGTTTGTAAAGAAGGGAAGAACTACCTGATTTGTCTCAAGCAGTTTCTTCAAGAGTAGTCCCCCCCCCCACACACACACACACGTCAGCTTCCAAGTAGTTTTTTGTGCTTGGGGATTTGGGGGAGGGGGAACAATCACATGACATCATGCTCTAATCATGCGCTGAAAGTTCATTCCCCATCCTCATTACAGTCATTACCAAACCTGCTTTGCTCCAGTTTTTTAGGGAAGAGCACAGTCCAAGTGTATCATCATGCCATACAGACAAGAAGGTGTGCATGTTTGATGGCCCCACCCACATCAGCACCATACCCTTCAGCACCTTTCCATGCTGTGCCACCAGAGAGTTGGGGGGGGGGGGCTTTTAAAAAGATCTGTAATGTTACACCACTATAGCAGTTGCCATTTTTTAAAAAGCCCTCAAAAAGCCCTGTAGTAGCATGGTGGGGGGAGATGCAGGGGAAATGGCTGCTGATAGAGAAAAATACACAGAAAACTCTCATGTGGAAGCTCTGTTGCCAATGAAGATGCCTCTACATTCACAGAAGTTATGAATGCAAAACAAAAAATTCCTTGCCATCTGGGTACAGTCATGATGGATTCTATCTTGATCAGCTAACCACCAGCTAACATGGGTTGCTTCTGTAAAAACTGGAAAATGCCTTAACAGTGGCATGTTAAAGCAATATAGCCACCCTTGAGTGATATTGTCTTAAAGATCATAATTTTCTTAAAGATTTTCTTAAAGATCATAATTTTGAGTGATATTTTCTTAAAGATCATAACAAGACAGCAAATCACTGCAGTGCAACTTTTAAAAATGCTTATAATCCTGGCAGAAAGTTTATTAAATCAAGGTAGGATGAAAGTAGTCAGTGTTAGACTGTGACTAGTCCTTACTGAGGTGACAAATCCAGATCTGGAGCTGTACCCCTCCCAAGTATGAACTGGGGTTCCAGGACTGAGAGTTCTATATAAACATTCTCCCAGCACATAGAAAAATGTGGAAAGATTCTAGCTCATCTTCTTCCTGACATGTAACAACTAGTTTTCAGTGTTCAAGATTTTCAGTATGGAAGAATATTCAGTTCACAGAGTATGAAGTGGCACAGCCCAGATACAGGCTTACTTACCACCTCAGTGAAGACAAAACTAGACCTGACATGGAATTCCATGCCTTTTACTCATTTACTAAAAGCAGTTTGAACCAGCTATGTTTGCAAGTGAAAGAATGGGTGCAGAAAGGGTTACTTTATTCTTTTGCTTTCCTGCCAGACTAAACAATCAAACTCCTCAACTGGTTTTGGCCCTGGGGGAGGAAAGCCACCATTTTAAGCAGAAATGCACCCTTACACTGCCCTTCAGTCTCATAAATCTTCCACTGAGGTTCACATTCTATGATGACTGCTTTTTATTTATTTGTTTTTTAAAAGCTACTAGGGAGGAGGGTTATGCAATTCTACACTTTGCCTATCTTGGCTCCAAAAACTAGGAGTCTGTATGCTCCAATTATGAACAAGTGTTTCATTAATTTCAAAGAATTAGAGTTATGCTAGCCATCAACTGAGCTAAAAAATCTCAAACAGTGACTGACTGTGTTAATAGAACAAACCAAACCACAAGATACAGAATGGGTAGATAAATTTTAAAAACTCGAGATTAAGGCATGAGGTTTTTCTCAACCCCCCCCCCATAAACTCCCCCCCCACACCACCACTATTATATTGGTGGTATGCCAGAACAGACTACTATTAGAGCA
>NW_015167088.1:469995-528100 GCF_001447785.1 Gekko japonicus
CTGCTGAACAATCCTGTCTTGGGAGTGGTGGTGCTACTGAGTCAGACGACTTAAGGATATATTCTGATTTGAAGCATACAAAAGCCTGTCTCATAATATGCATCTCTCATTGTTAATAAGCATTCAGGAACAGCAGTTTCACCAAAGAGAACAGAAAGCCCTTCAAAGGGAGTAGGGCTGTCAGATCCCCCAAGGAAGCAGGGTTTGCCCGCTTTAGGGGCCCCCAATCCACCGGCCCAGATCCAGCTGGCAGGGGGAACCCTGCCCGCAAAGTCCCTGGACTGGGCCAACGCGTGTGCGCTGTGATAACATCACCTGGAGGTGATGTCATCACGCTGGGCAAGTCGGTGGGGGGACGGCTCTAGCATTCGGCCTGAAAACTCTATGGTATCATAGAGATTCTAGCCAAATGGTAGAGCATCCCCCTGGCAACGTGCCTAACATGAAGATGTCACTTCCGGGTGATGTCATCACACCACGCGCACCAAAAGATCCCGGGAGAAGAGCTTCTCCCCCCGCTGGAAAAAGGTAGGGACCTGGCAACCCTAAAAGGGAGGCACCACTTTACGTAACAGATAACCCTGCTGAAGGTATCAAATGAACTGTACTAGGGCACTTGAAGCAACAGGATAGAGCAATCATAGATTCTATATAAGTCACAGAACTTAGAAACTGCCAAATTATGAAAAAAAAACCTCCTACACTGATGCATCATGCATGTTAGGGCATGCCTGCATCAGTTGCTTTTATGTTTGTAAAATAAATTTTTGAAAACTCACCCTCCTCATTTCCCACTGTGATAAGCTTCTTGAAAGAGAAAGATCTGAATCTAGAAGGGAAAAATAGATCCATAGGTATTCCAAGCAACAATTTTTTAAAAAAGAAAACAAAAGGATCCCCCCCACCCCATGCACACATAGAAATTTTAGTGCAGCTTTTTGACTACCATATGGCTTAGGAGAAATTACTACCAATCCCATTTTACAACTGACTCAAGAAATATCCTCTCATCCGTGTGTGTGTGTGTGTTGATGTTTAATTTTTAATTGTATTGAATTATGTATTAATTTATTTGCAGGATATATTATACATAGAGGTCTAGTAGTTTTTTCCCTCCTGTTTAGGCAACTTGGGTCAAAATATATAATGCTTCTAGGATGAGGCTAGTAATTGATTTGATTTACTTGTTAATTGGAGTTTAGATATATATATATCATGTATTTTTTTTTAAAAAAAATATCCTTTATGTTTTCATATTTAGTACAGACCAGACATGGCCTGTGGCCCTTTGTTTATTATGCATTCTCTGCATTTTTGTGATGTTTTATCCCTATGTTCCTGTTTATTTTATGACCACTGAGAAAAGATGATTATCAAAAATTTTGGTCTTTTATTTATGCTTTGTAAATAAAGGAGTATTTTGTATTTACTTAAACATGTACACCATTTTTACTGTTCCTGATTTTGAAATGTTGGATGATGAATCCTTAAGGTCAGGAATACGTTTCAGTCTTTTTACATTAACCCTTCAAGAATTCTGCATTTATGTATGGCATTATTTCTCTGCAATTCTCTGCTTTTTGGTGTAGGAGAAATTACTACTAGTTCCATTTTACAACTGACTGAAGAAATATCCCTTTAGCTTGGAAATTTCATTCTTTTTTTTTCTTCTCTTGTGCCCTTACAGCCAACTCACCATCATTTTCTTTGTATGTTAGTGTTGAGAAACATTCTGTGGAAATTGTCACTAGATACACTTGGCAATGATTTTTAAAACCATTACTTCACAGTATTTATTCTACACAATTCCAACTCTGCATAGGCCCATAGACAATTATACAGAGAAAATGTGATGAAGTAAATGATTATACCAACCAACTGTTCTTCTCTTTTCTTTTATAACTTCCATCTTCCCCTTTATACCTGAATTCCTTTCAGTACTGGAGTTGGTTTGCATTTGGAGAGAGTGCAGACCATGCAACTCATCTTCATCATTCCCTTCATCTTCACCATCTTTGTCACTGTCTGATGAAAGTGCTGGTGCAGATGAGAGGACAGAGGCAGATTCATGTCTAGAAGAAAGATGTTGAGAAATATATGCATAAAATATACGGTAAATGTCAAGATCCTCCACCCAAACCAATCTGGTACAGAGCACCCTTCAGTCTCAGCAATAATTTATTTAATTTTATTTCAAATAATCTGATGCCTCAATGGTCTTGGACAACATAAATCACACTAAGACCACTCTCTAATTCTACCCTCATGTTGAAGCCACAGCAGCCAAAATGTTTTGCTACAGCCAGTGTTATGCCAAAATCAGTTATTCACTAACAAAAAAGCCAGGAAAGCAGAAGTACCAGAAGCAACCACTGGCTGAATCCAGAACTCTCTCAAAGGGGCCTCCAGCACACAATCAAAGAAGATATCAGCCAACACTTTCACTTGCACAGATCCACAAGGAAACAGTCTATCTGAATAATCTACTCCTCAAAATCTACCCAGCAAAGCAGCAGAAGGAAAAGCATTTAACCTAGCCAAAAGAAATGCCTCTGATAGTTAGGGATGATCAGTTGATAAAAATAAGATGGAAGTATAGAGGAAGCAAATACAAAAAACCCCAAAAACACATAAAGCACACTCTACAATTCCTAAGATACAGAGCACAACTACTCTATGATCAGACCAAACCATATTTAGAAGGGGGGGGAGAAGGATAAGAACCCTGCTGCTCTCCTTTATAGGTACACTGACCACAGTATCAATGTACACACCACAGCTTAATAGTATAGATACTTATTATTTGACTTTTTCAATTGAAACATTTTTGGGAACAAGATTTAGGGAAAATTAAGAACTTGAGTGTCCTATTGGTTTCAATGGGAGAGTTTTAAATATACTTAGATCTCTCCCACTAAAATCAACTGGATTTAAAAGCAGTGAAGTGGGGCTAAATTGTGTCCTTGGACACTTCCACTGATCCATTTTCCTTTTCTAAGGTTTCTTACTACTGTAAAGATACACATTGTGTTATGCTATATAGAGGAAATTTATTGTATAGCAAGGGGGGAAAGCAGATGAATTATCAGTGAAAACTGTTTGCATTCTGAACATATTTGCAAAACTTAGAAACTATTAGCTAGTGCCACATTGTAATGCAAACCCCCAGACACAATAAGAGAGAGCTTAACATACCTGAGATAGGTACTTAATCAAAATGGATAAGACAGGCATTCCAGGCATAAGCCCCAAGCATCAACTTTCACCAGCAGGACATGCATTTTCCCCTTTCAGTCAGAGTAAGAACTAAACTAAGTCAGCTAAGGATGGCCAATTAAAAAATAAAATAAGTCACAATCCATCAGCAACACACTGGTTCCATGACATCATACAAGTGAACTTTTATAGAGTGCTGTGGGTAGATGACCACATCAAGACACTAATCAGGCGACCAAAATAACTTTGCTGACCAAATACGGGTTAGTCTAGCTAGGAAGCAACTTCCCCTGCAATGTGTAAGTTGCCAGCAGTACCAAAATAGGACCAACAAACACAGAGGGTTTTAGCCGTTGCTCCTGTATTGATCCTCTGCAATCTGCCTTCCTCTGCATTCTGTTGAGGACCCAATAAAGGCACCCTCCTCCCTGCCTAATCAAAAGGTCTCTACACAGTCCTCCTCCTCCTGTGCTGCCTTATCACTCTCTTTTACCTAACATGTTCCACACCATCAGTTTCCATGTCTCTGTCCAAGGTTGGCTCTTGACCTGTCTGCCTAACTACTCTTCACTGTTTCCACAGGGGGAAAAAGCTCTTCTGCTTGATGAGATCCCCTAGGGATCTGTCCTTGGCCTTCTCTCCTCTATGCACTCTTCCGGGATAACCTCATCAATTCCCATGGCTTTAAAAACCACTTGCACATAGCTTCACTTCACAACTTTCTTCCTCCATTCAGCTCCACACCCATTACAATATCTATGTTTTTATACTGCCTTTCATCCAAAGAGCTCGTGGCAGTGTACATGGTTCTCTCCTCCTCCATTTTATCCTTACAACCACTCTGTGAGGCAAGCTAGACGGAGGGAGTGTGACAGACTCAAGATCACCGAATTAGTTTCATGCCTCGCATTCATACCCGGGTCTTCCTCAACACTATGAAGCATGGAACCGATGGAGAATGGAGGACAAAATGGTTGGCTCTTGAGGGTTCACCAACAGCAGCTGTTGCTAATGATAACCCACTGCTTGGTGCGACAATAGTTGGAAACAGGCTGGTAACTTGACAAATTCATTGCTTGTTTGTTGTTGGATGTTCAGTTCAACACTGAACCATGATGGAGAGGCCTTCAGAGCCTCTAGATAGCAACCTACTGAGGCTGAGTATATCAAAAGGAATAGGAGGACTAGGACAGCATGTACCTGACATGGACAGGTGGAACCTGCTCAGCCACATCTGTTAATTTTCAAAGACTATAGTGCTCAGTTCTTTAAATACAAAGCAAGGATATGGCTCAGAGAACTTGCATACATAGTCAAGTCAAGTAGTAGGGTTGTCTGTGGCAAAAAGGAGTCCCTACAGTGGCTTTGAATTCTATCTTCTTCCAGAACTTGGTGGTCTGTATCTCTAGGCAGGAAATCTTTTTATTTTATTTGTTCATTGTAGAAAAAACAGTGGGGGTACAGAAAAGGGGGGAAAGAAAAAATGGGATATACAACATAATTACATTTATCAGACAATCATGTAATTCATAATGTATAGGACAGAGAATATTTTCCCTCTCATCCCCTTCATTATAATTTTAAGGTGTTATCTATAAAATACAATAATACTTATTTCTGTTGGGGTACAATTGTATTCATCATTTAAGTTTTAAGTTTCAAACTTCATAACTAATCTGTGTTGACTACAACACTGGTTTCATCATTACTATGTATTCAACATAATATATTTTCACCACTTATATATATTCCTTAGAACCTTTAATAGATAAGTAGTATATCATGGTGTAAAAGAAAGTCTATTATATGTCTCATATAGAGAACCCATTTATATTCAGGATATTACATTTGGAACAGATTTTAATTCTACTTCTATTTCATTACCATACATTTCTATATGGTATTTGTCTCCTGCTAGCATAATACACACTCCATCTTTCCTTAAATTCCATAATAGACCTGTTTCTCAAATAGGTTATTAATGTTGCCATTACAGTGTATTCAACAAGTGTATTCAACTACCCGACGGAAGTCCCTCTTCTGAATGTGGACAGACGTTTTGTTTCCATTTTGCTGCATAAATAGTTTTAGCTGCTGTCACCACGTATTTGAATAGCTCTTCTAAAATTGTTGGTAATTTGTTATGTAGAAAATCTAATAGCGTGCTCTTGGCTTCCATTGGGAATTTAAACTTTAATATATTCTGCATTTTTCAGTGTATCTATTTCTAATATCTTTTTGGTTTTTTGCAAGTCTACCACATATGAAAGTTCCATCTATATCTTGACTTTTCCAGCAGTTTCCTTAGTCATTTTTATGTGATTTAAAAATGTCCTTTGGAGTTATATATCATCTGAAAAACATTTTGTACCAATTTTCTCTCAGTGTCTGGCTGACTGTAAATTTGAGATCTTTCCCCCATAGTTGTTCCCATTGTTGGAGAGATATCTGTTCTTTAATGTTTTGCAGCCACTTAATCATACATTTCTTCACTTGTTTATCTTCTGTTTCTAGCTGGAGTAAATCTTATATATCCATCGTAGTAAATGCTCTTTTTGTTTTATAATCAGCTGCTCAAATTCAGTCGCATCACTTAGTACTCCACCTTCAATACACATGATCTCCTTTAATCTTGAGTCTAATTGATAGTATATCGGCCATTGAATGTTTACATCTTCATCTTTAATATCTTGCCAAGCTTTTCCCCTGCGTGTTTATCATCATGTCATATGTTTAAAAAATCATGTTTATTTCTCGTATTCTTATCATAATGAGTTTCGATTACGTTACTTCTTTCTGGTGTTATGATCTTTTTAGTCGATTTCTTCATCCATAAGTAATTGTCTAGGCCTTCATCAAGATCTTCTGATTCTAATCTTGGGTTTTTAATCCAGTCCACAATCCAGACCAGACCTGCTGCTTGGTAATATAATTTTATATTTGGGACTGCTAAACCTCCTCTCTTGTTCTTGTCTTATAATATTTTGAATCTTATTCTTGGCTTTTTGTCATTCCATATAAATCCATTTATCTTCCTTTGCCACTCTTTCAATATTCTTTCTTCTATATATATGGGTAACATTTGGAAAAAAAGGTTTAGTTTTGGCAGCACATTCATTTTAATTGTAGAGATTCTTCCCAGCCATGAGATTTTTTAGCTTTTTCCATCTTAATAAATCTGCTTGAATCAACTGAATCAATTTACACATTTTCTGAAAGGTATTTCTTAAAATATTACATTTTGCCCAGTCACGTTTATTCCCAAATATTTAATAGGGTCGGTAGCAGTTGAGCACTTTGTGTTCTTTATAATATCTTCTTGTTGTATTAAAATTTTCATTTATTTTCGGGGGTTTTCTGTTAATTTTATAGCCTAATTCTTCAGTATCCTCAGTTACATATTGCAACTATTTCTGGTTGTTGCTGAATGAAGTGTCATTACAGCTGGAAAACTGTAGCTTTCTATGTGAACCAGTAGGACTATATAAGGGAAGAAACTTTATCAAACTACAGCATAGGTTGTACTCTGGTGTAATGAATTCTATTCGTAATTTAAAATGCTTTCATGTTTAAAATAATTAGATTTAATTATGTATGTCACTTTAAACAGAGTACAGATTCTTAATCCTGTGTCATGTGCCACATAAGTTTGCTTTTGGACTCACAAATACTGCTCTGGAGGCAGTTTCCTACAGCTGTATCGTTTCTAAGGATATTGAAAACAGTCCTTGTATCTCTCCCAAAAGAATACATTTCAAAGAGCAACTTCATTAACATAAAACTAAACAAGGGAATCAATCACCTATTTTTGATTTTACATGAACTGCCTTGTCTCTTCCTAACTGCAGGGACAGCCAAGGAACTCATGCCCTGCCAGATTTTGGACAAGCAGGGCATCATTTCAGTAAAGCTCAAAGGGTTTCCCCACTGTATACAAGCGCAGGTCCACCTTGAGCAAAGTCATGCTGCTCACAGCCAACTCCTGTCAGCGTAGGGTTGCCAAACTCCCCGGTTTGGCAAGGGTCACCCACTTTTGGGGGCTTCTACCCACCGGCGGCCGCCTGGCCACCGGGGGAAGCCCCACCCCCAAGTCCCAACACTGGCTGCCACCCCTCTCCCTCAAGAGAGAAGGGAGAGGGGTGGCTGCAGGCCAGCCGATCGGGCTTCAGGGAGCCGGCGTTTCCGCGCGCCCGATCTTCGGGGGAGCCTTTAACTGCAGGGGGCCAGCGCCCCTGTCAGGCGGGGGAGTCCCCAACATGACGTCATCACATCGGGGATGCCCCACCCCCTCCAGGAACGCCCCCCCCAAAGTCCCCCGCTGGGGAGGGAGATAGGACTTGGCAACCCTATGTCAGCGAAAAGGTGAACTTCATTTAAAGTCATCAGGAAAAAAGGACAAGATGAGATTAATTACCGACAAGCTTTTAAACCTCAGAATATTTCATACACGGAGATTAATAACCATTATTTTGGGCTTGGGGGCAAGAAAGAATGGAATTTCAAGAATGAGTGAAGCACAGGGAAAGGAAGAAAGCAGAATGTACTTTTAAAAATGTATTCATGTTAGTCTGAAAATTCCCAGGGCTTTGTCAAGAACTCTCAGTATTTTTCCTCCAGTCTACTAACAAATAACAAAAATAGTATAACAGAAAACAACCCATCATAAAAAAAAATCCACCAACCAGTATGTGAACTTTGAATAGACCATAGACTGAATAAAACTTATTAAAAAATCATATGTACTGTCAAGGAATCATTATTACATAAAATAGTCTAAGGAGATCATGAGCAAAAAAACTGTTGCAACACAGTGGTGCCCCTTCAGGTGTTAGGAACCTGACAAAAGTGTGCTGCAAGCTTGCACAGTCCTCAGCTCCCCCCTTCTTCCTCGCACCCTCCTCTTCTACTTCCTGGCTTGTTGCAATTCGTTTGCCAGGACATATGAACAAGCAAACTGCATCTAAACCAGGCCAGTATCAAATGCCAAGACACAACATGCAGTGCATATTTCACAGTTCTTCCACTTGCCAAAATACTCTTAATTCCTTTTGCATGTCAGGGTCCCACACGGAAAAGAAAAGAAGACAAACAAAAAAGATACCCTTCAAATTCATGGTCTTCCAACCAATTTGTATTTTGTTAATTCATCCACTGGCTTTTGAAAATATTGTCTATTCATCAACACACACCTAGTTTAAATAAGGGAACAAGAAAGGCAGGCTAAAAATTTTAGAGCATTTACATGTTTCTTTGCTTAGGCCACATAGCCTTACAAACATCAAACTGCAACCCAAATCTTTCTGTATCCCTGCTAAACAGGAATGCACATTCATAAGGCAAGCAATCATAAGTCTCTTACACAAGGTCCCCAAGTTTCTTAGCTTCTTGCAGTGATGCTGTGACAGTGCCTTACATCCTTGCAAAAAGGCCGTGTTCTCAGATCTGTGCTCATAATCCAAGGGCCAGGGTAGAAAACAAGCCTTTTAAAGCTGACCAAACAGAAAGCCTCCAGCTTTGCAAAGAGGTCACCAAACGTGTTTGCCAACAATTTGCTGGGCTTGGTATGCTACAGACTCAATGCTCAAAGCAGAAGCATGTGACAAAGGAGCTTTGCAATACTGACTGAAGCCTGATGCAGACTGTGCCTCGAAAAAGGCAAAGCTTTGCAGCTGCTGAAATGGTGAAGAGCTGGCTATAAAAAGCATTCTGCTCTACCACTGCAGCATTTTTGGCTAGAAAAGCCTTCTCCATAGCTCTGTACTGCGGCACAGCAGGACTAGGTTATATCAGGGTTTAATGTCAACAGTGACTCACACAGGCTTAGCCAAGAACATGTAACTGCCAAGTCTCGACCCTAGAACAGGGCATTTTAAAGCATGCACAGAGTGCTTTTCCCTAATTGAACCCGGCCCTCACAGGGAAGGGCTTCCAATTCAGATGATGCAGTTTCCAGTTAGCTCTGGAATTATTCTTAAAAATAAACAATATGCATAGCACAAACAGACAAAGAAAAACCTTTCCCTAGCAAGAAAAAGCAAACATCACAAACTAGGATTTTGTATTCTCTTCTTAAGAGGGCTATAATTATACAAAGGCAATGGCTGACTGCTTAAGTTCGTGCATCAGAATGCTTTCTGTTGCATTATGGCTCAAAAAAACAAACAAATCTGGGGCATATAGTTCCTCAGGAAGTGCCATCAGAATCCACACTTATTAGTTTGGCTTCTAAAGCTGAAACACAGCTTTGAAGTTCAGGGCTGGGTTCCACTGAAGAGGTTTGAACACACCCACAGTTTCCAGGGTGATTTGGGAAATCTGCCTGATCTGCCAGCTGAGTGGAGCCGGCCTTATTCCCAGCAGCAGCAGCAAAAAAAAAAAAAAAAGTGGCACAATACAGTGGGTGGGGCTGGCACGACTGGCAGTGCTCACTGTAAACTTGGTAATGGAAGGCAACACCATATGCACCACTGATTTTAAGTCTGGCTAATGTGGCCACAGATGCCCTTCTGTATCAATAAAGAGATGTACATGTATGAACTTGCCCTGCTAAAAATAAGAATTCTTGATTGTGCAAATGGTTTTTAGAAAACTACTGGAAAATAATGGTTGGCAGAAAAAACTGGGTAGAATAAAAGCCAAAGACGCAGACAGGGGTGAGGTGGAAGAAACAACATAAAATAAGACCCAAAGGGTCTTTAATGTTAGTGGCAATCCACACAGTGCCTTATCCCCACAGATGTAGTGAACTTTCTTTGCTTCACAGTAAGGCCTAGCACTGTTTCTATCTGAGTTTCTCCACTGTCTCAGGTCATCTAGAGAGGCTCTAGTTCATGCCTCTTCCATTCTCCAGCCAAAGAACCTGGCAGGGTGTGGAGCAGAGCCTTTCTAGTGATGGGACCTTTGCACTAGAATTAATATGCCAAGCCACCCTACTGGCTGTCTTCTGTCCCCTTTCCAAAAATTTCAGATTACAGCATTTTACATTGAATTAATTTTGAAGGTGTTTTTAATTTTGAAGACCTGTTATTTTTCTTTTATTTATATAGATAGATTAGATAGGATAGATAGGATAGATAGGATAGATGGATGGATGGATGGATGGATGGATGGATGGATGGATGGATGGATGGATAGATAGATAGATAGATAGATAGATAGATAGATAGATAGATAGATAGATAGATAGATAGATAGATTTTTTTTTCAGCCTGCTGGGCACCTTTAGAATCCTGAAACAGAGTGGTGGGTACATCTACAAAATGGCTGCTGCAGTAGGTGTAGCCAACCACAAAGTGTTAAGGAGTGAGGTCATGCATAACTCTACTAGTAACTCTTAAACAGACCAGCTGCCTGAAATGTTAAACAGGATGCTTTTTAAAATGAACAAATTGTTTAAAAATATTTTCTTGCATACATGCAGCTTACTTTCAGTCACACAGTGAAGATCTTTGTGTTGTGCTAGCAGCTGATGCTGAAACAACTTTTTAAAAATCTGCACAGCCAATCAGATCTTCAATGACCACTCAGAAGCCCTGCTGGGCAAAAGCTCCCCCCGGCCCCTCCCACTTTCTAAAAACAGCTGGTGGGCATCTGGAAAGTGTTAGTAGGTGCATCATGGTGCCCATATCTAAATATTTTACATTGAGAAATTTTTATTGGAAACCTCGTTTAGAAACACAACTAACTGACAGATAAAGAGTGCCTCTTGTTAGTGGAAACAGTCCAATGAACAGCAGCACCAGCTCCTACCTGATGAGCCCAGCTGTTTTGCCCAGCTGTGATTTCTCTGCTTGCTTCCCTCTCTGTTTCATGTCAGCCAGTCGCTGCCGCATATTGATGGTCATCTCAGAACTCAGCCGCCAGATGAAAATACAGCTGAATGCAAGAAATACATAATTATACCTTGTTTCAGACTCAAGTATCCCAAACTATTCCAGCCATGTCTTCAGAAAATTAGCTCTCCTGACACTTTCTATTTTTTCCTTGGTATCAAATCCTGGAGACCCACTCAATTATGTTCTATACCTCAGTAGGATCTATTGGATTCTTTCTGTTTTTAACCATCAAGTTACATCCCACTTATGGCAACCCCGTATGGTTTTCCAGACAAGAGACGTTAAGAGAAGATTTGCCATTAGGGGTGTGCGCTTGGTATAAACCAAGCAGAAGAAATACCCAATAAATACCTTATCAGTTGGTTTATAACCCGCCCTCCATGTACAACAGGGCTCAGGGCAGGGGACAACATTTCCAATATACTATTCAAATACCAAATATTGTTAAAAACAGTTAAAAGCAACCTAAACTATTCAACAAAGAGCTTAGAGATAGAACATAAATATACAGCTTAGCATCCTTCACTGGTGGGTGGAGCAGGAAGGAGGAGCCAGGCTAGATGGAACCCATTGCTTGCAGTCTTACAAGCCCTGTGGAATTGCATTACATTCCTCAGGGCCACGATGCCATTCGGCAGGGAGTTCCACCAAGTAGGCGCCAGGGCTGGGAAGGCCCTGGCTCTGGTTGAAGACAGCTGGATATTTTTCAGGCCAGGGATCACCAGTAAGTTCTTGCTGAATTTTTCAGCTCAGCATTTAGAGATGGTCCCTTTAAATGCATTTTGCATGCCCCACCGTGAGTGAACTCCAAAGCAGCAAGTTCACTCTTCTGGGATCACTTGCAGTGCGGCTTGCCAAACACATTTAAAGGAACTGTCCCTAAATGCCAAGCTGAAAAATTCGGCAATCCTGATTAATTCCTGAATTCCAATACCATATCGATATTAGGATTCAGAAATGTTGGGGAAAACTAATATTTTTCAGGTTCAATATACCCAAACCCCCAAAATACTGATTTTGTGTGTGCACATCCCTATTTGCCATTGCCTGCCTCTGTGTAGCGACCCTGGACTTCCTTGGTGGTCTCCCATCCAAATACTAACCAAGGCCAACCCTGCTTAGCTTCTGAAATCTCATGTGATGAGGCTAGCCTGGACTATGCAGGTCAAGGAAAACCTACTGCTTTCAAACTTGTATTGAAATGAGGAAGGGCCAAACACCTCAGTTTGGAAGTCCTAGATTTTAGACAACAATGCTCCGTAAGACAGAAACTTTCTTTTAAGAAGAAATACAAATTATGGAGAAAAGTATGACTTAGTCATAGGGCACATGGTTTGCCAAAAGAAGGTCCCGTATTCATTTTCTGGCATCTCCATTTAAAGGAACTAAAGTAATAGGTTGTGGTAAGAGAGATCCTACCAATGAATAGACAATACTGAGCTAGAAAGACTCATACACCCAGCCAACACAATCACTGGACCCAACGGCATCAACTACACCATCAGAGGCTCATTCACTTGCTCATCTTCTAACATTGTATATTCCATTAAATGTCTACAGTGCCCTTCGGTTCTCTACATAGGACAAACAGGACAAACCCTATGCCAGAGGATAAATGGACACAAATCTGACATCAAGAATCACAAGATTGAGAAACAGGTAGGAGAACACTTCAACCTTCCAGGACATTCAATGGGTGACCTCAAGGTAGCTGTTTTATTACAAAGGAACTTCAGTACAAGGATGGAAAGGGAAATTGCTTAATTACAAGTTATTACAACACTTGGAACAAAAACCTTCCCAGTACTCAACAGGGATATTGTTTTTTTATCTCATTACATATGCTAACTCACTCAGTCCTCACATATGTATTCGCAACAAGAAGGACTACAAATACTATGTATTCTAGTGTATTTCTTTTTCAGAATAGTATATTAGAATACTGAATGTAATGAAAGGGATATTGGGATGTCTGCTGACAACACGACATCCCCCTCAAAAACTGCTGTCAAGTGCCCTCCACACCTGAGAGGAGAGAATTAAGATTCTCAGTTACTTCCCACAATTAGAAAAGACACCTCTGGACATTTATCTGCTATTTTGACATATTTATTGCTTTACAACTGCTGAACTTATAACCTTGTTATTTAGTTGAACAAAACTAAATTGCGATTTAGTTTTCACTTTGCATATCTTGAACGTCATCATGTTACATGTTAATCTGCTGTTCATTCTCTGGCTATAAGTTTGAGCCTTACCTGCCATTCCAATGTATTTGAAGAAGTGTGCTTTGCACACAAAAGCTCATACCTTGAATAAACCTTTGTTGGTCTTAAAGGTGCCACTGGACTCTAAATTTGTTCTATCTGACTCAGTATAAGGTAGGCTCATACATTCATTTTAGGATAGGAGGCAAAGGAGGAATTGTAGGGACAGCCCATAGGAACTGTTACTTGGAATCAAATTCATCTGCTGTTAAAGTTTAAAAGATAATGAGGAATTCTACAGGGCAATGTTGTCAAAAATAATTTACATTCTCAAAAAGGTCTTCCAAAAGAAGAAACCTTTTGGGGGGAATAAGGGTTTTTTTTTCTTTGTCTTTTCATTCTTAAAATTTCAAAATTAGGGTTTTTTTCATCCAGTCCTATAAATGTGGGCTGTTTCAAGCCAATTGGAGGTACAGATATTTTAAACGTTCAATAGCAACTTCTGCTTACAAATAGTGTGGGTGGGACTTTAAACTGTGGAGAACTTCACACCATAGTTAATCCATCTCTGTCTCTGGACTTTTGAATTTGTACACCATACACAAATATTAGTTTTAAGATGGCCTCAAACTGTTGACCCATTCAAATGATGAAAAAAAGAACTTCATAGTAAACGTTATTTGATTACCTGTCACCTGAGACAGAGATCAAGTGTTTACAGTCATTGGTGAACATCATCCCAGTTACAATCTCTGAAAAAAATCAGAACAAGCAAAACGGTTTTTGAAACATCCCATGAGCACTGTTGGAGTTCCTCAGCTCTACTCAATAATGCTACGGAACCCTATAAATCTAGAAATCAGAGGCTTAAATGTATTTATTGTCCTGTTAGAGGGACTTATTGGAGTGGTGCAGACACATGGGTCCTTCTCATGTAACCTATGAATGACCAAGGACAGGAGCAATGATGGCATGGGAAAGGACCCACGAGTCACCCCAGACACATAAAGCCTATGCCTTTAAATGTTACAGTAGGGTGTTTACATTAAACCTAGGATTTGCCTGAAGTGTGTGTGTGATCATAGTGTGCACATTTCATGCTTCCCTTGCTAATGTTTCAAGACTCAGAAATATTGATAGTTCTGTGAATATTATCATTAACAGTGAATCCTTAAGCAGAGTTATACCCTAAGCCCACTGAAGTCACTGTATGTGTTAGACTCATTTATTTCTACTAAAAAATGGAAACTGAGATTTTTCCAACTAATATTCACCAAAAGGTTCTGCAGTTTACCTGAGTGCCCGTACATTGTGGCTACACACTCCCCTGAGTAGAAATCAAATATACAAAGGTTCTTATCGGAGCAACTTGTTGCAATGTAGAGACCAGAGGGATCCATTTGTACCTGAAACCGAAAAGATAAAGAATTGCATCAAATATACCAACTGTACAATTTCCTTACTTTAGAAGAGCCCTGCTAAACTCTGCAGTATTTTACTAAGAGTGTGAAGCAACTTGGGGTTTACTAAGTAAGCACTATTAAACCTCACTGATTTCAAAGGAGAATGAAACATGCTTAACTTTTCCACTTGGACTCCTATGTTTGATCTGGTAGGGTCCCACATTTTGTTTCACACAAGTCATTGTTCATTAAAACATTATTCTATATGAATGCTAATCCTTTCAACTAGACATCCTTCAATTCTTTATGTGTGCAAGCTATGTGCCATAGAGGTGCTTTGGACTTGTGGTGATTCTATTCTTTAGTGCACACGAAAGCTTATACCCAGAATAAACCTTTGTTAGTCCTAAAGGTGTTCTGCTGTTCTGCTGCTTCAGATCAACACGGCTACCCACCTGAATCTGTCTTCATGGAAGGCCCCACATTGGTTTACCTAATTTGTTCTAGGGTGCAGAACCTATGTTGTCTAAATGCCAAGATGTTTTATTTGCTGTGCACAATACACCTAGTGTGGTGTAGCTAACAGCCTTACAGTTTTTGTTCCTGTTAAGAAACTTGGTCTTATGACCACATATATGGATAAGAGCACCACCAATGAACACCTTCATAAGCTTCCTATTATACTGGCTAAACTAAACATTACACTTCAGGAGTCACTCAAAAATGCAAGCGATACCCAGTGCTGGCTTTGATCTAGATTTCAGCTATTTATCCACAAATCTTTCCCACTGACAATAGCACCATTTCCTTGGTCTCACAGATTTCTAAACAGTGCAGAAACAATGTGGAAAGCAAGGAACTGATCAGGCTAGAACAGGCTCTTCTTGAATCAAATAAATCCATTTGAGCATACTTGTGTACAGTGTTCTTCAACAGCTGAGAAATTATAAAGCAAAACAGCAGAAAAACACAAGGCTACAACACAGCACGCAGGAATCTTCAAAAGCTGGTGAACAAAGTGCCCTAGGATCTTGTAAGAGACAGATAAATAGGATGCACGGTGTAATGTATCCAGTCCAGACCGCGTGGCCGGCTTGGGCTCCACGTGGTCAGATCCAAGAGACAATGGACTATGCAGATCCTAGCCCACTCCAATCAGGGGGCTAGGTTCCCGGCCGAGAGCCTATGAGACTCTCGGCCACTGTAAATAACCTATTAGGCAGTAGGGGTGTGTTTTGGGTGGCTGTTTCTCGGGGGATATAAGCTGGCCTGCGAGCCGGCCCAAGTCGTCTTGTTCCTATTCGAATAAAGTACGCTTTGCTGAAATCACTCTCCATCTGCGTACTTTTCACACACAGTTTTGTGATATGAGTCAGGATATAACAGTAGTAGTGAAGCTATCTGGACACAACTTTAAAAATAAAGCACCAAGATTGATTAATCTGTAGCCAAAATCCATTCCACTGTGGGGTCAGGGACTTTAGACAATTGGGAAGGGGTATGTGTGTTTTTTTCGAGGGGGGGTTTTACTATAATCACTTTATTTTGCATTTACAGCTAGGATGCCCTGATGATACAACCAATATGTATACAAATGAATGCTGCATTGAAAAAGTGCAAGGCCTCCAAAGATGTAAAGTCCGGAGATACTGTTGCTCAGTCAGCACATTACATCCAAATATGACCCACACACACACATATACAGCATGAAATCAAGAGAAAATAGGAAGAACTTAAATTAGTGGGGGGCTTACTTTGATGAGAGTGCCATCTTCACTTTGGGATCCTTTATATAGCTTTTTTTGCTTCCCACTGCTAATGTTGAAAATCCTAAGAAGAAAACAAGGCAGAACTTAACATATGAGGAGCTCTTCCACGATCATTCAGTTTCCAACAGTAACCCAGATGGATCTGGGGGGGCTGACAGACAGAAAGTGTTCATAGGTATACAGCCTTTGAACATGGGGTAGGGTTGCCAACCCCCAGGCAAGGCCTGAAGATCTCCAGAAATACCACTGATTTCCAGTCTACAGCAATCAGCTCCCCTGGAGAAAATGGCTACTTTGGTGGGTGAATTCTATGATATTATAACCCACAGAGGTCTTTTACCTCCTCAAATCCCGCCTCCCCCCAAGGCTCTACCCCCAAATTTCCAGGAATTTCCTAACATAGGGCCAGCAACCCCAATATGGGGGTTTTACTTAGCTATCTTGGCTAATATCTTCTTGCTGACAGACCTATTCTCCTAGCAATCACCATCTTATCTTGTGGTACCTTATGGTTTGTGTACATTAACAGAGCATTTCCACCTCCTAGAAATACAGCTCTTGCTGCTTTTTCTATTTGGTTCAAGAAATCAAAGAAAGGTGGCTATTTTCAAAATGAGATGTTCTGTCTATTTTCCTAATTACTGAGGCTGATGGGAAAAAAAATAAGCATTCATGTGATATTTATTTCTTTATTTAATTTATACCCCGCCCTTCCCACTAGAGCAGGCTCAGGGCAGCTTACACAGTTTGATACATAAATAACAATTAAAATCTCCATTAAAAATAATTAGCTAATTGTTACCTGTTACCATATATACTAAAGGCCTCACCTAGAAATTTAGGGGACCTTTACCTAAAACTATTGAAGAAGGAAAAAAAACTGTTTCGGTCCTGGAATGGAGAAGAGGAAGGCAGCCACAAGAGTTGTTCATAAATTCAAAAGCTGGCACAATATCTTAGGGTTATTTTGATTGGCCTTAATAAAGGGTATTACATGATGTTTGTTTTTGGATTTTGCTTTGGAGCAACATGGCAGCTTGCCATCTCTTTTTATTTGGAAACTGCACAATCAGCAGCCAAAGATAGGAAGTTTATCCGGAGAGAGCCTGAGCTCATAAGGTTTGCTGCCCCCATGACTGGGTAATATTGGACAATTTAATCTCTATTGACTGTTTACTGAGTGACTCACCTAAAATTAACCTACAGTTTTGTTAATATAATGACTACTGAGTTTTTCTTCTGCTCTTGATCTTTTAAAGCACCTGCATGTTCTGTTTGGTGATTAGAAAGACATTTGATCAGTGGATCAGTTTTTATATTTTCCATTGGAAATTTCCTTCCTTACTTGTACAGCTTGACGCCAGCTCAAACCTGCACCATCCAGACCTAGACAGGATGGCTCAAACCTTTAGATGAGTGCCTGAAATGTATTCCCCCCCCCTCCAAACTCCAGCCTTTCTGGTGCTTTTTTAGCTTGCTCAACATTTCATTCATGTCAATTTGACAAGTCCTAATAAAAAGTATTAAATGGTTTTAGATTCTGATTTGGACAAATAAGGCTACTTGCAATCACAATTCGAAATAAATGTCACACTCACCTTAGCTGTGCTCACTCTTTTTGCCACTTGCAACTCTATTCCTGTGCAATTTTAACATACTAATTCTAGCATACCCACTAGAACACACTGAGTGCAATCCTATGAATATTTATTCAGAAGCATGTTCTGCCCATTTCAATGTTACCCTTGGCTACACTTCTGTTTCCTGGTTCCATTCCCAACATGCACTTTTTACTATTCTCAGTAATTTCCTTTGCCTATACAATGAGTACTACAGGATAATATGAGGATGGGCATCCACTGCCACATTATTCCCACTTGGGATGAAGATGTAATTATTCAAGATCCTGGACTGCCCTCATCAAAATCAGCTGGTTTCTTCCTAGCCACATGGACCAGGGGACTACATACGGGGAGGGGAGGGACTGAAATCCTCCTGTGCCTTGTCAGAGGAATGCTGGGTGAATGTAGCTCACCAGGAAAGCCAATAAGTAACCCATATAAAGCACAAGAGGACCGCATGAAGAACACGCCACAGCAAGGCTCAAAATTAACTCCTTAATATTATACCAGAACCCCTAAAGTAAAATGGGGCATCTATAGATGTCCCACTTCACTTCTAGATCCAGAGAACAGATGCCAAAAGACAAGGGAAGAAGCAGTATGGATCAAAATGAGTTCCACAATGACATCAATGGTCAGTTCAAATTAGTTAAAATGTAAAGCAAACTAGTCTTTTGCAAGTACAACTTAAAGGTAAAGGTAAAGGTTCCCTTGCTCGAAAGCCAGTCGAATCCGACTCTAGGGTTGCGGTGCTCATCTCCGTTTCAAAGCCGAAGAGCCAGCGCTGTCCGAAGACGTTTCCGTGGTCATGTGGCCGGCATGACTAAACACCAAGGTGCACGGAACGCTGTTACCTTCCCACCGAAGTGGTCCCTATTTATCTACTTGCAATTTCTTGCTTTCGAACTGCTAGGTTGGCAGGAGCTGGAACTAGAGACAGGAGCTCACCCTGTCTTGCGGCACCCGGGTCTTGAACCGCTGAACTACTGACCTTCCACAGCCTGCAGTTCAGTGTCTTAACCACTTGAGCCACCACAGCTCCTCCAACAACTCAGTAAGTATGGAACTTAAAAGGAAACACCTATAATGACTGGGATTTTAACCACAAAATAGGTTCAGTTTCTCCTCCAGACGGACCACTAGCAGCAGCATAACAGAATATGGCAAAGTATTATTTAATACCCCTCACTCTCCTCTGCCACTACATTTAGCCCAAAAGATTTCTACCAGCTCTCTGCAGACACCATCCTGCTTCCAGCTCCCTCTTTCATTCCTTCTAGCTCACTACCAGTGACCCAAATCTCTCCCCCTCTTCTCCAGGCAGCAGCTTTCCCTCACTCCCACCCTCTGCAACATCTTTAAGCACAGTCCCCTGGATTCAGTTACAGGAGTTTTCTAGCCCCTGTCAGTTGCTGCCTACACATTTGCCTGTCTGTCTCTCATCTTGGCATCTCCTTTCTCTTGGTACCAGCACACACACACATACACCCCTTGGCTGGGTGGAACATTACTGTAAAATAAGGGAATAATCACACTACGAATGAGATTGTCATTATTGCATGTATGTACTGCCATTCTTTAACTTATGTCTTTGCTTTCCTTCTTTGATCTATCCACAACTTGGTCAATAAAGTTTACTATTGTTTATTAGAAGTGTATTTCTTTCAAAGTCCTTTGAAGAAGGGCCATGACAAGGCAAGCCAGTGCTTACACAGTCCTAAGTAATCCCTAGGTTGTTGGGGGTGAGCACTTCCAGGGATGCCTACATATGCTAGCCTCAGGTTTTGGGTAACATAACAGCTTTCAATAAAAGCCACAGAAGTATTGTTTATTGGTGAAATTAAGTATTACATGATTTGCTAACAGGCTGAGAGCAGAGGAAACATCTCTGGTAACTAGTGAACCAACCTGATGTTCCGGTCCTGGCATCCAATAGCAGTATATTTCCAGTTAGGATCCACATCCATGTCATACAAAGTGGTCTTCCTAACAACATGATGCGTACGAGTAAACTGGACCCCATCTGCTGTCTAAGCACAAGAAACATAAAAGGAATGAAAACCAGTCCAATGACATCTCTCACTAGCAAGAGGCAGACAAATTCTCCACAGAGCCAAATTACAGCTCCAATTAAGCAAACTGTTGTTGAGCCATCCTACACAATTTCTTACAGTTTGGTTCTGCTAAAATGCAGAGCAAGTCCTATAACCATCCTATCACAATGCTGCAGAATTAAAATAAGCCACAACAGAATGGAACAGGGCATGAATCATCTAAAGCTTTTCTTCCACCTTCAGTCTTAAAATAGCTCTATCTCATAAGTTACAAAAAAAGGATAGTCTAATGGAATTACCTTCTGTGCAGTGCGGAAATAGATACTCTTATCTGCTCCACAGCTGATCATTCGTACCTTTCCATCATTGGCTAAAGGAAGAGAGAAACACATAGGCGCATGAGCAGACAGCTATAAAACAAGCAGCTACTCCTTAAGTTCTTTGGGATCATTTGTGGAGTAGCAGTTAGAATGCTGGACTATGTGTGAGGAGATTAGTGTTCAAATTTCTGTTCTACCATTAAGTTCACTAGCTGACCTGGGACAAATCAATCTGTTCACAAGCACTGTTGTGAAGATAGACTGAGAGGGTAGAAAAATGCACACCACTCTCAGCTCTGTTAAAGGAAGATGGACTTCTCGGGTAATTTTACAGCCCATAGGGTATTGTTCCATAGGTATGGAACACAGAAAAGCCATTGCTGAACTTTCTGCAGGGAGAAGCTGAAACTGAAGAAAATGGTGCATCCCATGAGAATAACCAAGCATCTTAAGCATGAGGTATAATCACAAGTCAAATGATTCTGAAAGGTTTTAGTTTAAGCTTCTGCTAGAAAGCAGGGCCATCTTTTCACTGGCTGCTTATAGATAAACCCCTACAATGTAACACTAGAGACAAAAACAAGTGTTCCACAAAAGATACCTGCAAATAGCTTTGCACCACTGAAGCAAGACAGCCAGACCCTTTGCTTCAGTACTGAACTGACCACTTGTCCTCTCTGCCTACTTTGAATACTTTAGAGAAAGACTAAATGTCTTGGAGAGCGAGATTCAGGATCATATTGGGGGAACAGGTAGGGCTTTCATTATCATAATAAGTTGCATCCAAGCTACCAAATCACAGAAATCAGTTAGGGAAGTTGCCAATACGATCTGCTACTCAAAGCTGAAATAAATAGCAGGTGCACAACTGTCGTCTGGTAATGTACTCCATTACCTGCAAATTTTACTGCTGTGATGGAAGACGAATGCTCATCCAGGGTTTGTTGTAGGCTGTAGTCCTTCCCTGCATCCAAAACATGGATCAGCCTGTCCCGACTAGCTGACGCTAGAAGCTTTAACCCTGTCACATAAGAAAAAGTGATGGTTCCTCCTCCAGTCCTGCACTCAAAGCATTCTCTCAAGCTGGACTTCAAAAGGAGCACAATGCACTTTGCCACACTGGAGCTGAGCACACAGAAAAAGCTTCTACCCTGTTTCCCTGTGTGACTGTAAAAAGGCTAATGGTTAATAATCTGTGAATGACTGAGGCTTAGATTCCTCTGGATTCTTTTGTGCTTAGTGTTGTATGGTCTCTGCAAGAGAGCAGGCAGAATACAGTTTGACTAAGTGGACATAGCTGGTGTCTCTTGAGACACAAACAAATAAGCAAAACTTTACCCATTGTTAACTGAGAAAGGCGAAAAGATGGCCTTACTGTTAAACCTTTGTAAAAATAAATCTCAAAGATATCAGCAATCAAAACAGCTAACAGTCTTCCAGGGGCTATTTTTCTGTACCAGGAAAGAGATTGGAGAGGGGAAGTTGGCCTGGAGGTGTTCACATATCCAGAGCATCAAACAGATAAACTCAAAAGCTTTACAATCTCTATATTTATAATCTATGTAGGAGAAGCATCACCAGCACCCTGGACCTGAGGTCAGCAACAACAATCACAAAAACTCACCCAGCAAGTTGGAAATGAAAAGTTTGTTTATTTTTATATTTATATCCCGCCCTCCCCGCAAATGGGCTCAGGGCAGCTTACAAGAGGGCAAGCTAAATTTCATAAGCCATGTCCAATTTAGGATGTTACAGAATAGTGTGGGCAAAATTCCCAGTACTATATCCAAGGTTCCCTCTAAGCTGTGGAGTCCTGTCAGCAAAAATTCTACTTTGTGAGCTACTTGCATTAAAGTTGTGAGCGAGAGATTTGGCTCCTGCATTAATTAGTGTGCTCTGGAGTCATTCTTCCTGAGCTAAGGCAAAAATGTGTGAGCCGGAGGCTAAAAAGCTGTGAGCTAGCTCACACTAACTCAGCTTAGAGGGAACACTGATTATATCTCACTGAGACTTTTTCCATTATCTTGTTGGGCTGAGTCAGCTAGCAATAGCTTCTGCTGTGTTTTACCATCCTTCTGAAAAAAATGCATTTCTGCTCCATAAGCAATCTTCTTTTGCACTGTAGTGACTGAGGCCTAGTACAGTTACCATAAGCAAGTGAACAGTGGGCTAACAACCTTACCTGTCTCCGGTTTGGAGTACTCAAGACAGAGGATTTCAGAATCATGGGCTTCCACCTTCAGCATCTCTTTCAAGGATTTCAGCTCATAGATCCTGAAACAGTACATAGAGATAGAAGTTCAGAAAGGGTATTCTCATTGCTATTGGAAAAGGCCAGGGCCTCCCCAAGAATCCAAAAGCTTACCTGAGAGTGCCTATTCTATCACCTGAGGCCAGGTGCTCCCCAGTGGGACTCACAGACACTGTACGAATCCCCATTTTTGTGTCTTGAGCCTGCGCATCAACCTTGTCTGCACCTCCACCCGTATTGTACTCTGTGTCCAAAAGGGCCTGAGTGTTTCCATCTACATAGATAATTTTCATCAGGTCCTTAGAACAGAAAAAACAAGAAGCCCATATGAAGAAACAAGATGATAGCAAAGATGATCAGAATAAGACAAGATGAATGGTTATAGTACAAGCTCCTTTTGACAACAGCAGAGGCAATAAATAGCATATGCTGATTTGCTGGTCTGACTCCAAAGCGGCTATTTAACAAAGTAAAAAAGGTCAAAGGCAGACTGATGATTAGGCTTGCCAACTGCCAGGTCTGGCCAGGGGATTCCCTGGTTGCAGGAGCTTCTCCCCACCACCACCACAGACCAGCTGCCAGCGGGAGAAACCCCACCCCTAAATAGGGACGTCACTGTGCGACACAATGACGTCACCCAGAAGTGACATCATCACATTGGGGGTGTTGCGCAAGGACGTTCTGGTATTTGGACAAACTCTGTAGTTTGAGGGTGAAAAAACCATAGAGTTTTGCCCAAATACCAGAGCATCCCTGACCACACACACATCCCCAGAATGCCCCCAAAATCCCCCCGCCGGAGTGACGAAAGGACCTGGCAACCCTACTGATGATAGAAAATAGTTGTAATAGTATCCTTTGATACTAACATTTCTTTAACCCTCAGATACAGGTTATAAAACTTAAAAAGATACAAGGATATTGGGGGAGCTCTTATCAATTTTGTTACAATGCAGGTAGTTTAAATTATGGTAAGTTACTGGAAAAGGCTTTGGATTGCCAAACTGGACACAAAGTCTGCAGAACAACCACCCAGTTTAATCTCCTCTGCAAGAATGCACCAGAGGAACCTAATTCTATATTACTTGGATGTCACATTCACAGGAAGCCAGTAAATCAAACAAAGAATCATGTTCACCAAGAATAAGTACAGTGGAAATAACAACAAGAAGAAAGTCTGTTACTTCTCGAACATGTACATGCAAGTGGAGAGAGCCAAGTAATCACTTACTGCTCATTATTTTTTAAAGCCAAACCAAAAGTTTATTCTGGCTGGCTGAAATGATATTTGGTTACATGTTCAGGCACTTTGCATGGGGGGAGGCCTGTTTCTTGCATTCAAAATAGGCAGTAAAAGGAAGGAAAAATGTTAGAAGTAAAAACATAGGTTACAATCGGAGACCAAACCAGATACCGTTTTCCTAAATGAAGCATAGCTGGGCTGTTACACTAATATATGTAAATTAAAAGACTATGTTGCCTAGCAAACACATTAAGTTGTAACACCAGCTCAGCATTCCGTCTCACACTGAAGAGCAACATGTGAAGCATTCCATTCCCAAAGGTGTCCTTACATTGCTTAGAATGTTCCGATGCCGAGCAGTCCCATGAATGTTTGAACTCTCCGTGTTCCACAGGCGGATGGTGTTATCCGAGGAACACGTGATGAAAGAGTTTGGGGGTAAGCAAGACTGATTGCTGTCCTTCACCTCAGGGTACACCTGGAAGGAGGCAACAAAAACAGGACAAAGATAACCTGTATCCTAAGGCACTAACCATCACCTCCGTAAGGGTAGCTGCCCTTTCAGATGCAGAAAGGAGGCAATTCATTTGCATAAGAATTCCCATCAGGCTAACCTACAGGGAAATAAAGACTAAAAGGGACCCTGTACTTTTCACTATTGTTAAGAATCTGACACTGCAGCCCTGCCAAGCAAGTCAACAGCCAATGGCCATAATTACTTATTTTACACAAAAATGCATAATCACAGTCATCTTTTGAAACTGGTCACCCTGGCCAAATTATAAATCCAGTTCTATAAAACAGCCAGGTGGTAAATTTTGGGGAGTAATTGGTTCTTTAAATGAGAACCTTGCTGTTTACATAACACTCCTAATGTTCGTTTCCACTCAGTAGAAGTAAATTCCATGAGAGTGTTAAACTTTTTTACAAGCAGTGCACCAGCAGGGAGCAGCACTCAGCCACTGCTGCGATCTTTTGTTATGCTGGTGTAACTGCTGCTGATAAAAGAGCACTCTAAAAAGCCTGCCCAGTTCTCTTTGTTTCTTTTCTGACTAACCAGAGAGAGAAAGCTTCTGGGCTCACAGAGGAGCAGGTCAGTCACATACACAAACGACATCTGACGACAGCTTATGCTACAATAAAGTTTGTTAGTCTTAAAGGTGCTACTGGGCTTTTTACTACAAACTGAAAAGACAGAGCAGTGGTCTGATGCTCAGAAGATAGCTGCAAGAAAGCAGCCATTTGAGAAAAGGGCAATAAGCAGGAAGCTTCGTGTTGTAAGTGGCTTCTTTACCTGATGTCTCTCCTGCATGCAGTCAAGGTTCATACTGGCAGGTCACTGATAAAAACTGCATGGCCTTTGACAGCACAGAAGAATATGAATCAAGGCAAAAGCCTGACAGCTGGCAAACTGGCAATTCATCTTCTTCACTTACGAAGCGGGTTTTAATTTACAGTAAATGCCCAAGCTTAGCCCTTGGTTCTAAGAGCCTGCACACTGCTCTCAGTTATTTTAATACAAAGATGTTTTCTTTCTCCTCTCCCTACCTTTCTACTTAGCCTCCATTTCTACAGTTTCAGTGGGTTGTTACAATATTTCTCCCTCCTGCAATCAAAAGCCATGAGTGTTGGGGAGAACTTGCTCAAAGAGGGGAATAAAATTTGGGTTCACATTCTTGCCATAAGGAGAACTGATTTTATAAATTCCTTAAATCTGTAACCCATCAACAACAGGACCTCTCTCTTTCAACCTCTACTTCTCCCACCCTCCCATAACTTCCCAGTTTAATTACCTCAATGCTCCAAACACACAAGGAGTGGTATAAGGCAGAATAAACCTTGCCCACTTTCTTGGGATCCTTGACATCCCATACATACAAGCTGTGATCATTGTAAACACATGACAGCCACTGGTTGTTGGGGTCAAAGGTCAAGGCGATGGTATCTGGATACTTGGCATCAGTCGTATTGGAGAACAACCGGCTGTAAAAACAATGTGCATATATGTGTTTAGAAAACTATATAACATAGAAAGCTTTTCAAAAAAATCTACAGAAGCTACACACCCACAGAAATGTTACTAGCTTGCCTACTCAGACATAACCACATTTATTAAGTATTTTTATCCCACTGGTCGGCTAAAACACTGGTTCTTAGAACATATTAAAGACAACTAAAATCCCCATAAAATGCTAAAATTCTTTTAAAAATGGTTATGAAACACCATCTGTAAGTAAAATAGAACCTATTCCTCCCTCCCCTTGAGAAAGACCTCTCTGCCTTGTCACCTGGAAGCTATCATCACATCTTCCTCACCTGCACAAACAAGTGGCTCCTTATGTCTATGTCAATAATCTTTATTCCCCTATTACCGTTATCAGAATTTAAATTATGAGTTCCTCAGTGCAGGATCCCATTTTTTTTGCTGAGGTAACTTTGTGAAGTGCTCTCATTATATTGCTGCTCTCCTGTTTTCAAAGTGGGTCCCCAACATTTTTATACGAATAACCTTAAATAAGCTGGGAAACAGTGGGCTTGGAAGAAGCCTCCTGTGTACTAGATGAGCTTTGTAGGTATGTAAGAAAACTGTTGGCAAACTCGGACTCTTGTTTGCCATGTTTTGGGGGATTTGGGGCCTGTAGAGGGAGGGAAATTCCTGACAGAGGGGTGTGAGTGAGCAAGTGTGTGAACGGCTCTGTTGTAGTGGTGATGCAACTCTTCCTAAAATACCTCCCTACGCAGGGATGACCTTGGAGATGGCTGTGCTTGCTTCGCTGTCTTAGGGAAAATAACAATATATTCACAGGTGGGGGTGTAGAGCACGCGATTGTGGGGTATAACTGGACAGAACCCAAAGGGAGGGCCTGGTTTGAACTGTCTATAATTGGGGATTTTGCCACCAGAAACTCAGTTCTGACACAATACTGATCTCAGCTTGAAACATCTTTATTCATCAATAAACAAATCACTGCCAGAGAGTGTTGTTGAGAGTAATTTTGTCCAAGAGTCTAACAATTTTAAATGAAACTCACACAGATCCCCCCCCCCGACAATAGAATCCATAAGGTCCAAGAGCTATTTGTGCTGCTCTCATGCTGTCAGTGAAGGTCCCTTCACTGGGGAGAAAAGCTGGGTACAAATGAGGTAAGTGTTGGAGTGAGAGACTCAGCATGCCTGAACATTGGGGAGTGTTATAGAAGTTATCTCCTTGAATGTTATGCATCTCTTTGTCTTAACCTGGGAGCTGCCCTCTGACCCCTACTCTCTTGCTTTATCCTTTCACTCCCTGGACATGGCCTTCCATGGAGACACATGTCTCTACAGGTCTCTCCTGTAGGTACAGTACCCTCATACTCCCTCACACATGATGCTGGACAAGCTGGCCATTTCTGATAGGGAAAGTACTCTTTAGAATAGGCTTCTCTTTCTCTTCTTTGAACTGCAACCTGAATATGAACTGGATCTACTTGAATAAATGTAAGTCTACAATTGTTTGCAAGATACCGCTTGGAAGATTTATTTACTGCACTCAGTATCATGCTTCGATGACTGGGCAATACTCTACTATATTAACCAAATATTCCAATAGTAAGTAAGTAAATAGACAAAATAGCCACTGCAGAGAGCAGCCGTACAGACACAACTGCGTAGCAGTCTAGGGTTGGCTTTCCTTCAGTCTGGGGTCCAAACAGGTGGAGAGGATGCACACATCCCCTGAGTACCCCCTCAGAGCTTAAAGTGCACAGGGAAGAACTGTATGGACTGAGGCTAAGCAACAACCATCTCATAAAACACTTCATTCTCTCATAACCAAGAAGAGCCCACCAGGTGGCAGCCAATCCCTTCAGTTTGTGTGTGTTGGGGGGGGGAACTATACATGCCTGCCTGCATTGTGCTTTCTGCAGTGACAATGTTCTTTGGCAGCACATATAAGGTCTTGGTCCCTGTAGGGTTTTTTTTTGGGGGGGGAGGGGGGGATCTGCTATTTTTTTAAAAAGACAACCTACAATTTCCAGTTTAAAGGAATGGGAAAGGGATTATTTGTTAAAGAAGTGTACCCTCACATGTGCTTTCACTAGAGTCCAACCCTTCCCCTCCCCGGTTAATATCAGACCCAGCCTAAACAGAAGGCACACCTCAATGTGCCTGTAATGTTGTCTGTCTATATTGCATCACCTTCAACTGAATGAGCTCTCAGATAAGCATCCACCGGGTACCATTCCACGGAAAGCAACACATCCATGCTCATATGTACACACCAACACAAATAACCAGGTTTTTTTTGTGTTCCAATATTTAACATTTAGCAGCAATTGTATTCCCTGGCCCCAATGGTGATCAGCTAGTACATTTCTTCTCATCAGGTGCCACGTAGGTATTTTACTATGACAGAACATTCATTATCCCAGCAACCACACATCTAGATCAGCAACTGAAAAGCACAGAATAATGGAACAGCAAAAAGTCTTCACAATGGCAGGTGCAATCCTAAACAGTGTTGCACCCTTTTAAATCCATTAAGGTCAATGAACACAGAAATGTGCAACTCTGCACATAGCTACCCTGAAAAGAAAGCATTCATTTGGCACAGTTTTTATCCCACCCTTCCTCCAAGCAAAGCAGCAAGGAAGCAAAGATTGTACTGAAAGCCAAGTTATAAATGAGGCCATGGGCTGTGAAAAGCAAAAGACAAGCATCCCACAATGAAGTTATTGCATGAGTTGTTCTAATGACACCTGCGTGTTTTGACTTCCTTTAAAGCGGGGGGGGGGGGAACACATGTAGCTATCAATCTTCTTGGCTCACAAACCTCATACTTAAAAACCACCTGATTTTGCTGCATGGGGAGAAATGACAAACATGGTACAAGCAAAAGTTTTTGCAAGGGCTAGCATTTTCTTCATCAAGTGCTCCTAAAAGCCTCACTTTGTCATCCATTCCATGTGTCATGTTTAGCTCTCCATTTTAAAACCTCCTGTTTTTGTGAGGTCAATGCAACTCTCTTTAAACATTTATTCTGCCTTTCCAGTAAAAGCCTGGCTAAGAAAGATTAAAGCAGGGAGGGAATTTTTAAAAACACTTCAACCCAGAAGAACTAAATTCACATGCGCCAAGGGACAGCATGCATGGTCATTGTTTTTTAAGCTACAGCTTCAGGGATAAACATTCACACTAAAATGTCCTTTCAGATCTAGGAACTGATATGCTGAAATGGCACATACTTCCTCTGTGCATTTGTATGTATCTATTTCTCATTCTGTGGCAACAATATGGCCACAACATGCTAAAAACCTGGCAATGCCAGGTTACTGAAAAGCTGCCAGAAAGAAAAAACAAGAAGCTATATGAAAACATGAGAAAACTAGAAGCTAAATCAGTCATGTGTGCAGTGACAGACCTACATTTTTGGAATCCTGAAGCTCAAACTGTTATTGGGGCCCCTTCTCAACCAGCAACAATAGGGCAATATCCAACAAGGTCCAAAGGGCCTTGCTGCCCTTGCAAGGACCTCGAGGCCCAAACAGCAGAGAACGGGGTAGTGGGGTAAAGCCCTTGAAAATGGGGTATTAGAACATATTCTAAGGTCAATATTAAATACTTCAACCCATTAGTTTATGATTCTGTCACTAAAATAGCCTTATTTTAATAACTAACACTTAAAAAAAACTCCATCAATTTTGTTGAAAAATGTGTGGAATGTTCTCTGTTTTGATTAAATGTCTATTTATCAGGAAAATGCTATGGAAGGGTAACAAGAAGTGTTCCCGTTATGTATATATCCATGCATAGTCCTAGGCTTTGGGTCTGCAAGCAAGGACAGGAAAGGGCTCATCTATTTCCTACTAGGAAGATGTGCAAGAAACATTTTACACAGAACATCCCAGATACCTCAGATGAAAGACTCCAACAGAAATTCATTCTACCATTTGAGTTCCAAAAAGTAAGCTCTACAAGAAACTGCTTTGGGAATCAAGCAAGGAGACATAAATTTGTAAATAAGTAGACTTCTCCATATTAGTGTATGAAGCCAATTACAGTCAGACAGCTGGGCCATCTGGCCCAATACCATCTACTCTAATGGGCAGCAGCTCTTCAAGGTCTCATATAGAGGTATTTCCCAGCCCTGATGCAAACAGAGCCTTCACCTGGAACAATCAAGGGTTGGACCTGGGATATTCCACTGGCAAAGCATCATTCACCTATGAGCTCTCTTCACATGGATTACCATTAAAGGAGGATGAACTGCAATTGAGAGCCTAACATAGAAACAGACACTCCAATAATTTTTTTGAATAAATGTTATTGGTTTTATACTCTAATTCCTACTTCCTAAGGGTAAAGGGTAAGGGGAACGTACTATTTCTAACTTAAGACAAGATTTGACGTTGAGTTACAAATTCATAAATCACTCCTGCATTAACATGACATGTAAAAAAGTATGGAAACAGTGAGATCAAACTTTTGTCTGATGAAGATTAATTATGCTAAAGTCAAAAGTTTGTAATCCAAAGTATTAAGCTAAAATCAAAAATTTGTAATCCAGAGTAAATCGTTTATTTTTTGGGTTTCTTCTTCTTCACTCTGGATGCTTTGGTTGCTGCTTCTCCTTTCTCAGACTCTGAAGTCGAACTGCTGGAGTCACTTGAGGCATTATCCGTTTCTTCCTCACTGGGTTCCTCTCCTTCCTCCAAATTTAAATCATCGTCTTCATCTGGGCCCACTTGTCGTTTCAAAAAGTTTTTGGCATTTTGGACAGAGTCAATTTTGATTTTCTTATCGTTATATTTGAACACGAGTCCTTCTGGAAAGCTCCATCTGCAGGTAATTGATTTATTTTGCAAGAAAAGTATTTATATTGACGTCTTTATTTCTGGATCTCAAATGGAATGTCTTTTAAAATTTTAATTTCTTTCTCCTTAACTTTCAATATTTTTCCCGATGTAGTTTTTAAAACATTGTCTCTCATTGTTCTCTTAAAGAATTTAATGTAGATTTCGCCTGGTAGGTTGTTTTTTCTTCTAAAGTCAGGATATGTGCGATATGCCAAGTCCATATCGTTCTGGAGATCCTCTTGTTTCAAATCCGAAATTGCCACAACCGCTCCACTTAATATTGTTTTTAAATCTTCTCCCTGCTGTTCAGGAACTCCTTGAAAACGTAGAACATGCATAGATCTTTCCAGCTGAAGTAGAAGTAGTTCATTTTTATCAGTGTTTCTTTCTTTTTTAACTTCTTCCAGTTCTTGCTTAATGTCTATAGTTCTTGTTTCAACTTTCTCAATCCTTCTGTCTGTCTTGTTGGCTCTTTTTTCCATGTGGGCAAGTTGCTTTTGAACAGAATCCAGCTTGGTGTTGATAGTTGACTTCTGCTCCAGCAGAGGGCGCAATGCTGTGGCCAGCATATTGGGGAAGTCTGCAGCCGCTTCCTGTGTTTGGGTGGGAGTCGTTGGTACAGTACTTCCTGGGGGAAGTTTCTTCTCTGCCACCATTCTCCTCCCTCTCCCAGACATGTTTACAAAGAAGAAAAGTTTTATTTTTAAAGTAACGTTTGTCTGAATTCGGCGCTTCTTGGCTTAAAATGCAGCTTTCAAGCTCAGCAGAAGTCTCTTACAGTTAGTTTCGTTCTTTCTCTCTTTTCTATAGTGCTTAGAAACCACTCCGTTTTGAGAGGGGGGGTGAAACTCTGACCCTTCCCCACCCGCCGCTCCTTCCCTCAATGATCTGGCAGACCAAGACTTCTTCGCTTATATAGAGGTCTGATTAACTCACTGTTTAAGTGTATTTGATTGTTGCAAGAGGGTTATTTTCTTGTCCACTCGTCCGGCGGTCAGCTCTGAGCGCCATACTGGCTCCAGGGCGTCAGGACCTCTCGGGGACAGGCAAGCCTCGATTCCTCGGCCGTTGCCTTGGAAGAGGCTTATCCCGGCTCCCCAAGCTGGGGGTCTCCTACAGAGACTCCTGGGGGGTCTGGAACCAGCCATGACCCCTCCTGATCGCCTTGGCTTGGCACGTCTCCATCGGACGTTCGATGAGACGCGTCCAAGAGCAAGCCGCCATAAACCGGACCTCTGACACTCCAATAATTTTAAGCCCACTACACGGTAAGTACTGTTACAGATTTAGTTATGAAAATGAAGTACAATACTTTCCCTCTTTTCCTACCTGGCTTCAGTGATGCTTGCGATATCCGTTCCCAGAAAGTGAGGCTTAGGGAGTGTCGTCACAAAATGAAGGTTTGAAGGGTTAAAGATCCGCACCGTACCATCAGCACAGCCACAGAAGACGTAATCATGGCTCATAGAAATGCAGTTTGCCACAGTAGTCTAAGGACACAAGACACCAGTATGAGCAGCAGCATTCTTCCCAAAGCCACCACAGAAAGTATGACAAGACACAACGAAATCAGTAGTCGAGGGAAGGGGGGGGGGGAAGAGACAAGGCAGAATTAGTGAAGGGAAATGAGATGAAGCCACCTGATGCATGGAAGCATCTTTTCCTAAGCTGTCTTCTCTCCAACAACAGTCTCCTACAGATCCTAGGATAACTAATCTGATACCTTGTTGGGAAAGTTTATTCAGCAGTAGAAGAAAAGAAGCTAACTCTGCACAGGCTTCTTGATTTGGGCTAAATCTTATTCCACTATTGCTAATATATTGCAATTTGAACAATCGCAAACAATGATGGCAAATGAGAAGCACGATGAGCCAGTGGAGTGCTGGTGGCAATGAGTTCATTCTGACTTACTGTGAAGCTGTCTGTGTTCTGAGTGAAAGAGAAAAGGTTATTTTAGTGCAGGAAAGCAGGAAGAAACAATCAAGAGAGAGACAGACAGAGATTAAATCTGAAGAGTGAACTAAGATTTAGTAACTGGAAGCCTTGTGTGTAACATGTGTTCACCATTTGCAAAGAAAAAAGGATTTCACAGTGTTACACAGTTCAGCAGAACCTGGCTTCTACACAGCACAGATCTAAAAAAAACCCTACACTGCTGCTTCGGAGGCAGCACAAGGACACCTTGCCCAATTCAGTTGGCTCATGTTGGAGCTCAGCAGCAAAAGGTAAGCAAGTCACTATTTCCCAGCCTCAGCTTACCCATCCCATAACATAGCACTAAATCAAGACGGAATTGCAAGACTGTAAAAGCTACTATAATTAAAATGCTTAAAAATAAAAATGACTAGTTTTAATTTACAGCCTACATAACACACAGTGCTATTTCAGATAATGAGCATTCGATTTTTCCATACAGGACAACTGCCTGCCCCAGTGATGGAAGCTTCACAGGGCTGAAACAGCTTTCCAAGGGAAGCCATTATCCAGATGCTTCTTCTCAAAGATTCAATTTCTCCTCTTGATTGAGGAACTCAGACCCAGACTTTTAAACTTACTGCTTTTACTGCTCACACATGTAATGCTGGCTTGGCTGATTTCAGATTGTTAGTGTTGCTCTTAGCTGCTGTTTTACAGGATTTTATGGCTGGCCTTATTTATTTTAGTTCTATGTGATCTTAGAGAATCTTATGGCAGCATTTGATTATGTTATGGCTCTTTAAATTGCTCTATTCTGTACTTTTATTGTTTCTTTGCCATATTGGAAGTCTCAAGAACAATTTTGGACTAAGATTGTCAAGTATACATTTCTAAATGAAATAAATGCAGGTGTATGTAAAGCAGAAAATAGGAATTTTGTGTTTAATGTGTATGGGGGGGGGTGTGTGCACGCATGCTCTGAGACTTCCCTTCCTTTCACAGCTCCTCCCCACAAATGTTTTCCTCCTAGCCAAACTTAATCCAGGATTAGAGCTTAGCCATAAGAAATGTGCCAGAAAACAGACTGTAGGCAGAGGAATAATCCAGTCCATACACCCCTTTAAATTGCATTGACCCATCCTACATATGAACAGCATCAAATATAGTCCAGGATTCACTGACAGCAGCTTTTGGGCTTGGTGCATCCATAGCCCCCCTTTTCTTGTGCACACATATATAAGGTTTACAGATTCAGAACTTACTCTTAGCTCCACCCACTTGTCCAGCAGCCTTTTCTCATTGAATTCACAAAGGAGGCCTGAGGAAGTGATACAGAAGGTGCTGTCTGCTTTCTTGCCCCTGCCGCATGCCACATCCGTGAAGAAGTTGTTCCTCAGTTCCCCAAGCAAACCGGAGCGCCCAAGCAAAGGAACCGTGGCATTCACCTGGCCCAAGGGGTGGGGGAAAGGAGAGAATATGTCATGATAGTTGTGTGCTAGCAGGCATAAATGGTGTAAAAAATTACACTCACTCACACACACACACACAGAGAGAAACTTGCACAATAATATGTATCCAAAAAAAAATTCTTCCTTCATGGTCAGGATTATCAAAACTGGTAGCTATGACCTGAACACTTAGAACTCTTGGAAAATACCAAGCAAAAATGCCAAACAATTACCATGGGCATAAAGCAAAGCCTTCCAATGTCTTTTTGCTCCCAGTTGTTCCTACCCACCACCTGGCACTTCTCTCATCCTGCCTCTCACCTTGGAGGTTTTGCTGTCATCTAGGTACCAGAATTTGATGTGCCGGTTGCCAGCGGTGACAAAGTAGCTGCAGTCCTCAGAGAATGAAACCGCTGCCACTTTGCTTGAGACCTTATTTGCTGCCACAACTATATTTTTCTGGAAAGAAGGTATTCAAGCAGGTCAAATGTCTTACTAAACAGAGTTCATAAGCAAATATCTACGGCAAGGGGAAATCATAGAGTCATAACCCATATTTTGCAAAATGGGGTGGGGGGGAAGCTAAGAGAAAATGGAGAAACTCATCAACAGGACTCCTCTGACTTGAGTCACCAGTATAAATTTTGAAGGCTTGCCCTTAGGATATCACTCATTAGGTTAGGTATTTTCACTGTTGTTACTTTAAAAAGACATCTTACAAATGCATACAGACAGCAAGAATTACAATGGGAATGTTTCACAGTACAGATGCACATCTTCCAGATTCTCATTAGATTAGACAAAACAACAACTGGGGAGGAGGGGAGATATGAGTTTTAGAAAATTCATAGTGTGGAAAAAGTAAATAAAGGGAACTTTCCCTCCCTCTCCCATAATCCTCTGATAGAAGCCTATTTTTCCTTCCTGAATGAAGACTTGGTGGAGTCACAGGATCTAGCCCAATGTCTCCTACTAAATCAGCACTCCCCATGAATGTCCAGCTGCACTGACGATGGATTTGTACAACCTCTTTGTTTTGGCATGGAAGAATCATAAACATTGATTCACTACATAAGTAGGCATTCACATGGAGTGTCCACATCAAGTTACCAGCATTTATGAAGGAGAGGGGGAGTGAGTCTAAACTAGTTTTAAGAAGATACACACGAGAGTTGGATTGATCGATCTAATTCTCAAAATCCTAGAGTTATCAAAAATGCAAGCTTATCAAAATAAAGCATTCTGGTGGTAACTAATTACTATGTACAGGTCATCTGAAATATCCTCCCCAACCAATTTACCTTGCCATCAGCTACACAAGTACAAAATAATTACCATTCTAGTCTTCCTTGTGCTAAATATGCTTATTTATGAATGTTCATATTCAACAAGAAAAATGTGATATTTCAGCTGTACCATGCAATAATGTATATTCTTGTTCAAACAAAACTGCTTGTATATTTGGCATTCTGATCAAAGGAATCTCTCTCCTTGGAGAAGCTACTTCTACTATCAACAGTAACAACCGTTGAAGGCCTTGTTTTGAGTATCACAGGCAGCAAACAGATTTTTAAAAGGAACCTTGAAAAAACAAACACATGTTCCTTTGATGCTTAAAGAGACATGTGTGCAAACAACTACCTTTCCTTTTTAAAGCAGCAACCAGAGGGAGCTTAGAATGAGTATCAGCTATTTTAAATGAAAGAGATAAGAGAATCTTTCTGCTTCAGAGTGGGTACTTTAAGCACAACAACCAAACTGTCTAATCTCCGAAAGCCTGCTGTGATCTTCTACTGTGTGTGCCTCAGACAACGAAGAAAAGGAAATGACAGAAAAGGACAGGCCATTTTCGAAGGAAAATTCTCTCTGGCTTAGCTACTGTATTCTAGAAAGTTTATTCCACAGATTAATTATGATAACGAAAAGCCTGTGTGGCTTCAATTATCTTTTAGATCCATCTTCTATTTTCAAAAAGTCTCAGGACAATGTGCACCCTTCTCCCATTTAATTCTAATAACCCTGGAAGGAAGGAAGGTTACGCTGAAAGAGCACGACTACTTCAAGATCACCCAGATATTTAATGACTAGAACCTAGTCCAATAAACTAATTCCTTCAGGACAGATTAGCAACAGTGTGTGTGTGTTTGTGTTTGTGTGTGTGTGTGTGTGTGAAGTGCCATCAAGTCGCTTCTGACCTATGGCAACCTTGTGAATTAATGATGTCAAAAACATCCTATCATTAACAGCCTCGCTCAGGCCCTGGCGTCCTTTATTGAGTCCATCCATCTCATGTTGGGTCTTCCTCTTCTCCTGCTGCCTTCAGCTTTTAGCATTATTGTCTTTTCCAGTGACTCTTGTTTTCTCATAATGTGACCAAAGTATGATAGTCCCAGATCGTCATTTTAGCTTTTAGGGAGAGCTCAGGCTTGATTTGATCTAGAATCCACTTGTTTGCTTAGTCTGTGTAACTTATGTAACCAATAGAGCTCAGCTTTTCTTTGTATAAGTTTTGGTACTCTGGAACAGATTTCTGACTCTTGCTAAGACCATGCACCACCCCATATTAGGCACTTCTTATTTCCTGAGAGCACCCCAATAAAATGGCACTTGATCAGTAAAAGGACATCATATTGAGGTATTTATCTATTCCTCTCTTGAACTGAAGCCAAGAATTATGACCCTAACATTTCAAGTGGGAGCTGAAAAAACCAGTAATGGTTCATGATGTGTCTAAAACAAGAAGGTTAAGTTCCTAGCATATAAACCATTCCCCACATTAGTATGAAGGTAATCTGACATAAGGCATCCCATATCTGGCTTATTGCAAGGAATAACCCTTAATTAATATGACTTTGTGATTTATAATGAACAGTTTATATCAATTCATGTACATACACAGGCATGGAAAGCAGAATTTAAAATGCCCTTCTTTCTTTGAGATCTTTCAGCTATGAGAGTTCTAAAAGAAATCTTGTTCTATATTTTTACCTTCCATGACCAAACATTGACAATCATGTCATGCTGGTAACCCACTGAGACAATGTACTTGGAGCTGGGGGAGAAAGCCACACACGCCACTCCATACTTATGCTCTTGAAGTTCCGCCACCTGAGTCCGTTCAGCAACATCCCATACTCGAACAGCTGGCATGTGCCCGCTCTGCAAACAAAGAGATGGACAGCAAGTGAACATGATCTTAAAACCACTGACATTGCATCCCCCTTTGGACAAAGCCACTGCATTTTGCTAAATGTTTTCTAGCAGGGGCAGTAATCAGTTTGTCAATTTCAGTCCACAGTCAGCTAAAGATTTTAAAAGGCTACCAAAGGTCCATTTGTATTTCGTACTAGTTTGTGTGTTACCATCAACTGCACCTCATACCTGGTAGTGAGAAATTTGCAAATAAGGAACCACATGGCACCTCTGGTTTTTTTATTATTATTAACTTTGTATTGAGATCTGATAGGAGATTGTTACTATTTATAATATAGCAATTCTCATCACACATATTTAACCACTCAAAAGCACAACAGGTCCCCCTTTGCCACATGAATTAGGTATGACTGACCTGAAGAAAGAAAAATAAAAGACATACTTTTGTGCCTGCTTGGGTAGGGGGACAGGGTGGCCAAAAAAGGGATTTAATATCTATAAATGGTTGTCAAATTGAAACTGCTCTCTGAACTACCCCCTACCCCCAAATGTAATTTGTTATTTGGTTGATGTTGTTCAGTCGTACAGTCGAGTCCGACTCTTCATGACCCCATGGACCAGATCACGCCAGGCCTTCCTGTCTTCCGCAGTCCTCTGAAGTTTGCTCAATTTGGTAGATAAATATAAAAAACCTTCCAATCCAGTAGTCTATCAGTGGTGAAGATCACAACTTCCTGACCTGCAGTAGTCTGCTTTGCTATCAGTGATCCTCTAAGCAAATGATTCAAAGTCTAGCAGCTTCTGGAAATGCCCAGCTCAGTGGTATTTAACCTCCTAAAAGATTAATCTATAAGTAAAGATTATAGTTAAAATGAGAAGATCAAGTATTTTCAGAGACTGCAGGGCAGGCAATTGTTTGTTGTTAAGGCAGCCAGTGTACCAAATTTCTGAAACTGAGCAATGCCACAGTAGAATATATTGCACCATGGCCATTTTAGGCAAAAACTGACAAGATCTTGAAAGGAACATGAGAGTTTTCAACTGCTGCACACCGTGTTTTCAGAACATCTGTCACTTATAAGGATTCATACTTGCTCTCAGTTCCCAAACTGAAAAAGAACTGACCCGATCATGAGGGGCAGTGAAATTCAGCATACCAGGAATATCTGAGAACCAAATCTTCTGAGTGAGGGACTGCAAATTTCCTTTCTTGCTGAGGGAGGCACCACAAAGGATTCCCTCACTTCTGTTAGCTGCCTGCCTGTTTCTAGAGACATATGAATTTGCTCATTACTGCAGGGTAGTGGTTTTCATAGGTTGTTGCTGAGAATCATTTTGTCCATTTCCATTTGTTGGCATTCTCAATTTATTTGTTTCTTTCATGCTACTGATACAAAAATGATGTTAAAGCAATGGGAAAAATTCAGTGCGAGGGAAGAGGCTGTTCAAACGCCATGAGAAGAAGAGGAAGAGCTGGTTTTTACATCCTGCTTTTCCCTACCTTGAATCTCAAAGCAGCTTACAATCACCTTCCCTTCCTCTCCCCACAACAGACCCCTTGTGAGGTAGATGGGGCTGAGAGAATTCTGAGAGAACTGTGACTGGCTCAAAGTCACCCAGCATATTTCATATGTGGAGGAGTGGGGTGTGGAGGAGTTCTCCAGATTAGAGTCCGCCGCTCTTAACCACTATAACCATGCTGGCTCACATCATGACCATCGCCAATAAAAAGAAACTGCCTATGCTTTGTCTTCCTAAATTACCTCACCACCAGGCCCGTATGGACAGAACATGGGCAAAATTGCCAGGGGCACAGAAAGTGGAAAGAAGAGAACCAAGTCAGTCTTGCAGGAGTGAGTTCTTCAGATATTCACACCCAGAAATAAACAGTCTCAACGAAAAGAGGGACTCAAAGATACCTGAAAAATTCCATATGGAGAAGAGATCCCTGCCATCAACACCAAAACTTATTTTAATGAAGAGATTCAAAGGAACTATGGGCAGCAAGGTTAAATCAATCCCATTAAAGACCAGATTATCTTGATTAACAGAAACAGGCTGCAGCAATACCCCCATGTTGATGTCGACACAGCACTATTTAGCAGTGCCGCATCTCATGTGAAACATTTTAAAAAATCAAAATAGAGAGAAGTGCAAGCTTGACAGTCAACTCCTACTCAACAGCCTCTGCATGATTTCACAAAAGGCATGGCCTGTGAGATGACAACTCCATAGCTTTTTCTTGCCAAAATTGACAAGTGTCTTAGTATATGTGCTGCCGAAGCGAGCACAGAATTGACAAGTGTCTTGATAGTGAATGGAGATGGGAATCTCTCAGAAAGAAATTCAGAATTTCCTTTCAGAAAGCAAAATTCCAAATGGAATGATCCCAACAGACAATGCTTAAAAGTCAACCTACTTTGCAACTTTATCCTGAGCATTAACTGTTCTTACTGCTGTGCTTTTCTGATTTAAAAACTCAGCGTTCTTCATGCACATCTGGGCCTTCAGGTTACAGTTAAGAATGAACAATGGGTACAGTATGCAAAACCCAAAACTGAGGCACTCTCCCGTTGAAGAATCTTCATCTCAAAGAAAGGATTAATAAGATTTAGATGTTTATTTGGCAGGGGTGAAGAGATGATATACATATAATATTAAGAGAGGACTTTCCTTGCAAGTAAGTTCATAAAAATGAGAGGAAGTACTTCCTATATGTGAGAGGGAAGGCAGCATGATATAGTTTGATCTCATCAGATCTTGGAAGCTAAGCAGGGTCAATACTTGGAAGGGAGACCACGAGGGAAGACTCTGCAGAGGAAGGCAATGGCAGACCACCTCTGTCTCATTTGCCTTGGAAGCCCCTTGCTGGGGTCACCATAAGACAGCTGCAACTTGCTTTACACACTTTCTATATGCAAAGCTACCATGTGGTCACTGGCAGCTACAAGAGGGAATGAGAAATGTGTGAGCAGGTCTACCAATTCTTATTTAGTAGTAGTAGTAGTAATTTATTGTGTTGACCATAGGTCATAACAATACAAAAAAAACCCCAATGCATAAAATCCCAAATGATAAAACTCCAAGGTAAATACAAATTAAATTAATATCCAACAAGGGCATATAAATACAGAGCCAAATTAGGTTGTGGTCATTTACATACAGTTCGATCTAATTGATCTAGCCACCAATGCAAACAAAGCGACTCTGTTAGAAACATACGGATCTTTATCTGCAAGCAAAAATATAACTTTTTCCATATCTGAAACTCCTTCCTGCAGAGATAAGATACTAGTGATAAATTTATTTTGAGAGGGCAAAAGAAGAGGGCATCTCAAAATGTAATGGGTCAAATCATCTACTTCTCCAGTGCCACACATACCAAGTCGTAAGGAAGCAGGGACCCTTAGAAATCGGCTGGTGCGAACCATAGAGGGCACAGTTTGTAATCTTAAATTGGTAAAGGCCAACCTTAATTTCATTGTTGTTAAAGTCTTTAGGTAAGATGACTTGGTATGATTTTTTAAAAATAATTTGAAGAAACGGGCCACTCTAGATTGACTGATTGCATTACTATCTAATTTCCCATCCATGTTAAATACCCATTCCCTCAACTCCTGCCTTGAACTGATAGCTGTTAACAGATCATTTGGGATAACGTACTTTGATTGTATAAGGCCCAGATGTTCCTTGTAGGTCTCAACAAGTTTTAGGAGAGAGTAAAAACTTTTACTTCCACATGAATCCTGAGAACGTTCTAGTCCTTTCTTCCAATAAGACAGGGCGCTAAGATTAGCCCTGGCTTTCAAGGATGGGATACCGAGCGCAGCCCTCATTAAAGCCACAGGAGAGCCCTTAGGCAACACCAGGATCCGTCTCATAACATTGTTTTGACCAATTCTTATTAGTTACAATAGATCAAGATGGGTAGCCATGTTAGTCTGTCTGTAGCAGTAGAAAAGAACAAAAGTCCAGTTAAGGTGCTACTGGACTCTTGCTCTTTTCTATAGCTATGATAGTTAAGTGGAACCTTCATGCAGAGGCAATATGTTTCTCAGGATCAGATGTTGCGCACCCATCACCACTGCAGCCTGCTTGGAGCTGGTTGGAGGCACCAGGCTGCTCAGTGCTGGCTCAGGCTGGAGCATTCAGTTCCCAATAAGATGAACAGTCTTGTTGTAAACCAACAAGGCCGTTCAGCCTACAGACCTGCAGACCAGATATTCAAAAAGACTGACATTGAAACAGACATAGATCAAGATGGGGGGCTGTGTTAGTCTGTCTGTAGCAGTAGAAAAGAGCAAGAGTCTAGCAGCACCTTCAAGACTAACAAAATTTGTGGCAGGATCTGAGCTTCTTCAGATACTCACTTCTTCAGATACTCACAAAAGCTCATACCCTGACAAAGATTTTGTTAGTCTTTAAGGTGCTGCTGGACTCTTGCTCTTTTCTATTGAAATGGACAGTTGATAAACATCTAGAGCTTAACTAACATTTACCCGGGGAGAGGGGCAGGAATCACATGTTGAATTTAGTACTTATGATTCAAGGAATTTTTAATAATCAAATGTCATTTCATGTATGTGTGTTTAGAGTCCAACAGTAATCAAGTTAGGAGACAGATGGCAGCTATCCAACATGGACAAGAAGAGGACAGTCAGCATTTTTGTGGTCTTTCAGCATCCAGCAATTCAAGTTTCATCACACACAGACTATGAATATTGTATCTGGTCTGCATTAGATACAGAATGCAATCATTTCTGTCCTTCCTTTATGCATATTCCAAGGGGAAAAACTTTTTGCTAGCAATGAACTAAACCTGCCAAACCCACAGGCACCAGAATCTTTGTCACTATTCAAGGCTTCATTCTGTTCAGCATTCTCTTCTCTGTATCCCAAGGCAGAAACAGGAACTTCTGATCCACATCCTCCTTTACAGACAAGTAAGGGGATGCCAGTGCCCACAGCTAAATATTACCCTGCAAATCTTATCTTTGCTTTTCATCTGTCTGAATACCCAATCTTTATTCTCTGGAAAATACATTTAAAAGCAAAGCTGCTAAAGAGAAGTAATTGAGATTCATACTAGTTTCTACCTTTCATGGTTTAGAGAAGTCATAATACAGAAGCAAATTAGGGTTCCCTCGTGGCTATTTTAATAAACTATTAATTAACTTTAACATAAGCCACACTTTCTATTTCCTAATCTCAAGAAGCATCCTTTCGTAGAAACCACACTGACAAATTGCTCCAATAAGACAAGAAGTTGCTTTATTCAGGATCATCCTAATTTTATTTTATTTTATTTATTTATCTGGATCACTCAGGCCATAACAAGACCTTACCTAGCTGTAGCCCCAGCATTTCAGAGATCTTTTGTCCCAGCCTTGCTTCCCTGAATCCTTTAACTGAAAATGGCCAGGAAGGAACTAGAGAATTTTGTATATACAAAGCATATATTGTACCACTATGCAATGACTCCTCCAAAAGTCTGTCTACACGTTATCTTAGGTAGGAAGAGGCCAGCTCTGCCTAAACCCTGAATGTTCCAACTCAACAACTATCCCAATGGACAGGGAAACCTCCGTGCCTTGAACCACCAATGCATCCCCCAACTCTCTCCACTCTCAGGAACAAGAGCCTTTGCAAAGTTCTCTTGCCTGAGAGAAGGGCTTATGTTACCATCACCTTACTGCTGACCAGGCACTTAAAAAAACAAACCTCTTCTAATGTGTGTGTGTGGGGGGGAGCAGAAATCAAACTGCAAGTCTTTCCTGTTCCTGGAGGTTAGAAAAACAGAGCAAGAAGGCCTTATTTCAGGCAAGGAGCTATTCCTCGTCCTTTGTGTCAGGGCTCTCTCCCAATCCCAAAAAAGCAGGGAAAGGCAAAAAGGTGCTTCTGTCTGTTCCTGCCTTCCCTGCATGTGTGAAGAGAAACTTTTAGGATTATAGTCAGAAAGGGTTAGGCTGCCTCTCATACGAGCAGCTTGAAAGATAGCCAGGCTCTCAGGCTCCATCACTTACCTCTCCAGTAACCAGGTATTTTCCATCAGGAGAGAAAGCAAGGGCCGTAATGGTCTTCCTGTACAAAAGGAGAAAAGGCATTTTTGTGAAACAGCTGAGGGTGATGGAGTTTTCAACTCAACACAACTAGGGAGTGGATCTGGGACTATGAGGAAGAGCACACCAGTCTATGCTGGGTGGGCTTCTCTGTCATATCTATTGCCCTGCAGAAAGATTTTATAAAAGCAACCAAAACTGTATTCTAATCTGCCTAGCTCTTGAAGGGATGCAACTTATTATAGCTAATAGTGGCTTTTAAAAGTTTTCGACATCATAGATCTGGCCATAGGCATGGATGTGCAAAGCAAAAATGAAACTAAGAAGGGGGAAAGGAGGGATTGACTCCTCCTCCTCACTGTGCTACGATCCAAATCCGGATTTCCCCTGCTTCCTGTCACTACTTTTACAGCATAAACTACACATTGGGTAATCCAGTCACAGATCCCCAATGGGGCTGAAGTTCCAGCTGATGGGTACACACTACCCCGTGTGTTTTTTCAGTAAATCATCAGCTACATCATTTCTTACAGTAATCTGGGAAACATGGAAACACTGGATCAGCATTCCACTGTTTCCTTTGCTATTTTTTTAACTGATCCAGTTATAGGCTTGTTCTAAAATCTTAACCATCACCATTATGAAAAAGGGGGAGTTTATCAGCCTGTGGCTGATGCAGGTATTTTGAAAATATCGATGCAGTTGTTATCGCAAAGTCTCAAACACCCAACAACTCTAAAGCTTTTCCAATAAAATATTTTAAGTTTATTTATGAATTTAGACATCCAACATGATTTTTAGTATTTAAATAATCAGTACTGGACAGTCAAGGAGCACCTGACTGGTTGTGACCCAATTAAAAAGAAGTCCCCATATGCTTCTCTTCACAGTCAGATGATTTCTATGGTCAGCATCCCATTGTCCTAAAAACCTCCAGTTCAGAGGAATTATTCCAGTGGATTATACCAGTGGTGATATCAATATTATACAACTGATGCTTCAGAATCCTGATGTATGATCATTCAGCATGACAACCCACTTGGGAAGTTCTTCATTCATTCATTAGCAGCAGCATGATATAAATAAAACAAATAAAAAATACAACGCCAGTTCAAATTTCCAACCAAGGTGAAAATTATATGTTGCACCGGGGGGGGGGGGGGGGGGACACAAACGCCTGAATTAAAATTCATAGATGACTAAACTCTCTCTCCTGTCGGTAGTCCTGGTATCTATTCCTTGAAGGGACACATTTGGAAATGGAAGCCAAAACTGAACTCTGCACAAAAGTCACACATTTCTAAGAAAGTCAAAATGACCAGGATAATAGTGGATAGAAATTCTTGGTCTGTTTGTGCCTAACACTCCTCAATTATAAAATGGCAAAATTTCAGATTAAAAAAACAACACCTTGATCTCCCTACAAGCTGAGTATAAACACAAAAGAAAAGACTAGAATGCACAAGTCCTGAGCTTCCTTCCCAAGTTTCAACAGGTAGCCATGCTACTGCAGTGAGTTTATTTAATTGTTTATTTCAAGAGAACTGATCTGTTAAACCTTGGGATCCCATCCTGTGCTCCCAAACCATTTCAGCCACTGTACATGGGAGACGGCAAGAGAGAGGAAAAAATGACAGGGTTTTCTGTATAGTTTATAATTGTATAATTTCTGTATTTTTTATTTATTGTTTTATTTTATTGCATAATTTCTGTATAATTATAATTGCAAGTTCCCACCACTTGGCAAAGCTTAATAAAAAGGCCTCTCAGGCTTCCAGAGAAGGAAAATCAAGACACCACTTGACAACCCTGGGTTTCACTCACCTGGAACTATTCAGAATATGATGCTGCTTATTTTTCCGGGGGTTGAAAAGCACAACGACGCACCTACAGGACAAGAATTTTAAAGACCATTAAATGTATATCAACAGCCTTTTGGACATGGTTATTGGCCAATACACTCTTTTCTTCTGCAGTGGACAGTAAAACCACTCTGGAGAAGTGTTCTGGGGGACATGACACAAGTGAATCTTTTATAGCATTTTGACAGGTACAGGAAATCCTACATTAATGTTTTAATTGAATCTCTCCAGTGGATGAGAACCATCCGCTTCATATAAATCAAAGGATTAACAGGAAAGGCATGCTTCTTATATTACTCTGTAGTCAGGGTTCTCAGATAGATCACACATGCTGCAAAAGCCAGCCAGCCAGCTCTGGATGGTTGTGGAGAGCTTTGGAATAGGGCTGCCAAGTCCCCCCGGGGGGTGGAAATCCCCCTGCCCCAGAGGCCCGTTCCCCAACGCCGGGGAATCAGGCCCCGGGGGGAACCCCGCCCCAGCGTGCCCGGCGTCATGACGTCACTTCCCTGTGATGTGTATGCGGCGTGCGTGCAAGGCGTGGATACAAGCAGGAGTCCCCCGCCGGCAGGGTAAGTGCCTCTTGGCAACCCTACTTTGGAACAAAACACAAACAGTAACTGCTTCATCAGAAACAACTGCACCTTCTGTTGGTGAATTCCCTTCATGAAAAGACTGATCAAACCTACACAATCATATATGGCCCAGGGTTCAAACTGAGGATAAAATCCAGGGTACAGCTCTCCTGAGATACTTCTGAATGTACGGAGGGGCGAGAAAGGGAATTATATCCCTTCACTAGCACATCGAGGAGAAAGCCAGGCTAGAGACTTTTGGCTTATGTGCTACTGCTCTACATACATGAATGTTATTTGCTTAATTTAAGAGAACAGGTCCTCCTACAGTTCCTCCAACCTGCATCCTAAAGTATGTCCAGAGTTAGGGAGCTCACCTTCGCACTTACCATGGCCAGCCGATGGGGGGAGCAACTACCTGCCACCCCGCAGATCCAGCAATGTGGTTCTGCCCCTGCTACTCCTGAAGCCAACAGACCATGGAACAGCAACTGTGCTCAAGAGAGCACATGAGCCGTAATAATATCAAAGAACAGCCATGATGGCTGTTCGAGACCCACCGCGGCCGGAGTGAGCTCCCGGCCCTAGTCCCAGCTACCACCCACCCAGCGTTTCGAAAGCAATAACATCAAGGGAGTAGATAAATGGGTACCTGCCCTAGGTGGCAGGGGGCACCCTCCTCCGTTGTGGGGGTCTGATGGAGTAACGGCGGCGGCAGAATGGCGAGCGGCGGTGGTGACGAGTGCAGTGCCGAGCAGTGGCGGCAAGGAGGCGCAACACCAGCAGTGGATTGGACGACGGCGGAGGCGGAGCCAGAAGACGCAAAGGATGTAGAGGCGCAGGCACGGCGGAGCCAAAATGGACAGAGCCGGAGCCGCGCCAACACAAACTGCGCGCCAGATGGGTCCGCTGAATACAGCCGACTCCGAAGACCACCGGAAGAAGGAGAAGAGGAGCCAAAGCCAAAGCCGTGCCGACAAAAGCCGAACCGGAAAAAGAACAGCGAGTCCCTCCACTGGGTGCCGGTAGGGCAGTCCCCACCCCTGACTATGTGTGGCCATAGACAGGGATAAAAGTAACTGTAAGCCACTCAGAGACCCCTCGGGGTTCGAGCGGGATACAAGTTGAAAGCATAAATAAATAAATAAATAAATAAATAAGAGGCCAGCAGAACTGCTAGAGCCACACAACTCCTTTAAGGAACCATGTTTGGTAGCTCAGCCTTTTGCCAGCTGGCCAGCAGGCCCAGAAGATAACCAGAGGAATTCCCCTGGGAGGGATGAAGCCTATGGTTACTAAGCTCCAGGTGGGACCTGGAGTTCTCCCAGCATTACAAGTGATACTACAGAGACCAGTTCCCCTCCAGAAACTCCTTCAAAAGAAGAGTCAGCTAAAGGCCTGGGAGGATGTGCCAGGGCTCTCTCTCCTAAACTGTGATAGGATCGCCAATTCCAAGTTAGGAAATTCCTGGAAATCTGGGGGGTGGAGCCTGGAAAGGGGAGGGTTTGGGGAGGAACTTCAGTGTGATATAATGCCATACAGTCTGCCAGCCAAGCCAAAGGAGCCATTTTCTCCATGGGAACTGGTCTCTGTCACCTGAAGACCAGTTGTAATTCTGGAAGATCTCAAGGCTCCACCTGGAGGTTTGCAACCCTAGGCTGTGGTGAGACCCAGTGGGGGAGAGAAAGGGGACAGGGGGAGTAAACCTCCTTTCTCTCCCAGTACTCAGGCCTCAAAGACTTCTTTACAGGAGATACTGGAGAATGCCCAAGGTCAGGGGTCCCCAGTGGCAGTCCCAGCTCCTGACAAAGTAATATCGTACTACACAATTCTTCTAAATGTGTACAACAGTTCCAATTCTGCCCTGCTGCCTTTGATAAAGTTAAAGAAAGGCTGACTCTGCAGCACAACAAGATCAGGGACAGAGGGCCTTGTGCAAAAAGCAACAGTTATATCCAAAATCAGGCCTGTGGACCTCTATCAAGAGCTGCTAATACCCATCGGTTTTATTAGGCCCAACCTTCCAATCTGAGTCACATTTCAAATTCAAAGGACATTTATTGAAACAGCTCCAGGACCGCTTTGCAGGGTCACTGCCAAACTACATAAGCAGTCTGTTGCCATAACCAATTTGTTTATACAAACTGCTTACAGGAAAATTTACTGGCTTTGCATACAAACTTTTCATTTCCAAGGCTTGAGATGGCACACCCATAAAACTATCAATCTCTGATGACAGGACAAGTTCCCAGTGATAGCAAACAACTGTGAAATACAGCTTTTAATAAACTACTATCTCTCTCCCACATCCTGAAGCAGCTACAGGGTTCTTTTAGATAGCAGATATGAGCAGAAAAGATGAAAGGCATACACCTGCAGCCAAATTATTAAAGAGCACCTGAGTCTAGTATACCAGTAAGTGATCCTCCAAAATACTAGGGAAGGTATATACCCCCAGCAGCACATGCAAGTGCTGGAAACTCTCATAAGAGGGGGAAGGAGTTCAGCATTTCCTGTCAAGAACTATTAGAGATTACCCACTAGATTGAACTGGATGCAACACAGCCTCAGGTTTTCCAGTTCAGCACATAAGGGAGACCATGACCATTTCAACCACAGAATATAAGACTTGGGAACTGAGCTGCTTGCTGCAAAAACTTTTCAGAAGAAACACATAGTTTTGGTAAACTCAGTGAGTGGGGTGTTGCATTTTCCCCATTAAAGTTAAGTTTAGGAATGGAACAACAAGTTATAAGACAACAGAGTCACAGTTACACATTACCTAATGCACTCGAACAGCTCTGTGGAACTCTCCCCACACACACCTTTTTAAATCCTTTGAGACCTTAGACGTTTATATTTTACTTCCCCCTCGATAGCCCCCCCCACATCCATTTCCTGGCTTGACTCATCTGTTGCCATGACCTTTCTCAGACTCCATTCTTAAATTCTTTCCTCAGCAGGCTAATAGAAAACAGATTAAGTTTGAGGATTTTTAAAATTCTACCTTTTCTCTGAATAGCTTCTTGAATGTGACAGGGTAACGACCTGCTAGGGCTGCCAAGTCCCCCCAGGGGGCGGATTTTCCCCCACTTTGGAGGCCCGATTTCCGCCCCCGCAAAATCGGGCCCTGGGGAAAACCCCACCCCCGCGTGCACGTCACAGGGAAGTGACATCATGACGCCGGGCACGCTGGGGGCGGGGCCACAGCCATTTTAGGGGAAAACATAGAGTTTTCTTCTCAAATGGCTGTGGCCCTGCCCCCAGCATGCCTGGCGTCATGATGTCACTTCCCTGTGATATGCATGCGGCGCACGCATTCCGGGAGTCACCCCAGAATCCCCTGCCGGCGAGGTAAGTCCGATTTGGCAACATTACGACCTGCAGGTGAAGCTTTTCCTAGTGTTCTTAGACATGCTTCATCTATCGAATTTGTCTGCTTCCCAGGGTTGCCAGGTGCATGTCTAGAACTCCCAGGAGACCTTGGGGAAATGGCAGTGCGGGGGGAAATTAAAAGAAGTTGTCAACACAGAGATATCACTTCAGGCTAAAACCCAGAAGTAACAACACCAGGTCGACACCACCTCCTCACCTAGGGTTGCCAGGTCCCCCCTGGCCACTGGTGGGGATGTGGGGTCAGGGTTGCCAGTTCCAGGCTGGGAAACTCCTGGAGGTTTGGAGATGGAGCCTGAGGAGGACAGGGACCTTGGTGGGGTACAATGCCATAGAGTCCACCCTCCAAACCATCTATTTTCTCCAGAAGAACTGATCTCTGTAGACTGGAAATGAGCTGTAATTTCCCCAACCACCACTCATTCAAACAGAGGCAAGGGGAAGGAGATAACCAGCCACAGCAGGAAAGCTGGCAACATTACTGCTACTATACAACTTTAGAAGCACAGACATACTGCCACGGGATAAAAGTGGTATCCTACTCTTCCTATATAATTTGGATGCTAAATATACTTGGACAGCTTGAGAATTCATCAGTGTGTGTTCAAAGTGCCAACAAGTCACAGTCAACTTATGGCATGGGGTTTTCAAGGAAAGAGACTTCAGAGGTGGTTTTGCCATTGCCTCCCTCTGCATCACAACCCTTGGTGGTCTCCCATCCAAGTACTAACCAGAGCTGACCCTGCTTAGCTTCTGAGATCTGATGAGATCCGGCTACCCTGGGCCATCCAGGTTAAGGTGGAATCTGCCTACCTACAAGAAAAACATGCAAAGATACGTTCTGCTTTCTCCTCAGTATACCATGGACAGACTATGAATAAATGGACTTCTTTGACTCTGAAGTCTGTAACTGCTCAAATATTTCTCACCTTCTAGGTAATGTACATCTAAATAGTTTTATTGTTGAAAAGTATAGCAGTTTCTCCACACCTGTATACCTACATGCACACAAAGTTTAGTTAAACAAACCTCAAGCAACCTCAAGCATTTCATTTATTATAAGTGTGGGTGTGGTGCACACTTCTAACTGTAGTCTGAAGAGCCCCTGAAACAGCACATGAATAGCTATCACACATGGCTGGATAGTTTTCCTCAGTGCAAGCAAAGAAACACACTTTGTTAATTAAATATGTTGTGAGGGAAGGAAGCCTAGAATGTGTGGGAGAGAGCTACAGTGTGACAACACAAATTAGAAGTGCCCGTTTTTAGCCACTGAGCAAGGGAACTGCCAGAGACTGCTGTCACCAAGAGTGTGAAGGACAGAGATGGAACAGATAAATGTTTCATGCCTCATAAGATGCCAGAGAAAATTAACAAAGAACAGCACTAGACAGAATTATCATATTGTCTATTTAAAAACTGCCAGGACTATAAATTAATTAGTGATTATACCACCCACTTAAATGGATTGTACCATAGATCAGACTCTGCAATAAGGGATCCAGGGGATTACTGGTTGTGTCTCTCATCATACAGGATAACAGGAAAGATAGGTAGCTCTGCTTCTTACTTCCTCGGGATATATATGCTATGAATTTGCTTGGGCTTGGTCTGCCAACTACTATTCAGTTAGAGGCTGTTAATCCAAATTACATACTACATCTGGGAAGGTTCTTCCCTGATTGCCAGCTAAGAGCAGAAGAAAGCCGACAGGAGATGAAAAGTCTCTGGTTCGGGTTGGCTCATCTCAAAGAGATGAGGGGGTACCTGTTGCTTTTCTACAGGGAGGTGAATTGAAATTGTCCACTGAGACCATGGCTAGTGACATGGACTGCCTGACAAGGTCTCGAGATAGCAAGAGGAAGGTTGCAGGCTTAACTTGTATGGGAAATTATAGCTGTTTCTATACAAATGCTAGAAGTGTACGAGGTAAAATCGGGAAGTTGGGGTGCTTGGTGTTGGATGGGGAAAATAGACATTGTGGGTATTTCAGAAACTTGGTGGGATGAGGAAAATCAGTGGGGTACAGTGATTCCCGGTTATATATTATATCGGAAGGATGGGGGGGGAAGGGTTGGAGGTGGGGTGGCTCTGTATGTCAGAGAGGGTATAAAGTCCAGAAAGATTGAGAGGGTAAGAGAATTGGATTTGCTTCTGGAAATTCTAAAATTCTAATTCTAAAATTATAAAATGATGAATGAATTAAAGATAGCAGCTAGACAAAAAAACTGTGCCGTAATAGGTGATTTTAACTACCCACACATTGATTGGGTCAATATGTGTTCTAGTCGAGAAAAAGAGATTGAGTTTCTAGACACTCTAAATGACTGTGCTATGGAGCAGATGGTCACGGAACCTACCAGGGGAGAGGCGATCCTTGATTTGGTCCTAAGAAACACTCAAGACCTGGTGAGAGATGTAAAAGTGATTGCACCACTTGGAAACAGTGATCATAATGTTGTTGAGTTCAACATTTGTACAAATAGGGAATTGGCCAAAAAGACTCACACAACCACTTTTAACTTTAAAAGGGGTAATTTTTCTGATATGAGGGGACATGTGGGGAGGAAACTGAAGGGAAAAGTAGAAAGGGTCAAAACCATTGGGGAAGCTTGGAAACTGTTTAAAACTACAATTCTAGAAGCTCAAATAAAATATATTCCGCAGGTTAGGAAAGGCACAAACAGGTATAAGAAAAAGCCTACATGGTTAACAAACAAAGTAATGGAAGCTGTAAAAGGTAAAAAGGATTCCTTTAAGCGGTGGAAAGCTAGTCACAGTGAGGCTGATAAAACAGAACACAGGCTATGGCAAATAAAATGCAAGTCTGTGGTCAGGCATGCAAAAAGGGAATATGAGGAGCATATAGCAAAAAATGTAAAGACCAACAATAAAACTTTCTTCAAATACATTAGAAACAGGAAACCAGCCAGGGAGGCAGTGGGGCCCTTGGATGACCAAGGGGTAAAAGGAGTACTGAAGGATGATAGGGAAATGGCTGAGAAGCTAAATGCATTTTTTGCCTCCGTCTTCACTGTGGAAGATGAGAGGTGCTTGCCCACTCCAGAGCCGCTGAGTTCGGGAGGGGTGTTGAAAGACCTGAGTCAGATTGAGGTGACGAGAGAGGAGGTCCTAAAACTGATAGACAACTTAAAAACTGATAAATCACCAGGCCCAGATGGCATACATCCGAGAGTTCTGAAAGAACTCAATTGTGAACTTGTGGATCTCCTGACAAAAATATGTAATCTCTCCTTAAAATCAGCCTCCATTCCTGAGGACTGGAAGGTAGCTAATGTCACTCCCATCTTTAAAAAGGGTTCCAGAGGAGATCCGGGAAATTACAGGCCTGTCAGTCTGACGTCGATACCGGGTAAATTGGTGGAAACCATTATTAAGGAAAGAATTAGTAGGCACATAGATGAACAAAACCTATTGAGGCAGACTCAACATGGGTTCTGTAAGGGAAGATCTTGTCTCACTAACCTGTTAATGTTCTTTGAGGGGGTGAACAAACATGTGGACAAGGGGGATCCAATAGATATTGTTTACCTTGACTTCCAGAAAGCTTTTGATAAAGTTCCTCATCAAAGGCTCCTAAGCAAGCTCAAAAATCATGGGATAAAAGGACAAGTCCTTTTATGGATCAAAAACTGGCTAATTAATAGAAAACAGAGAGTGAGTATAAATGGGCAGTTCTCCCAGTGGAGGGGTGTAAGCAGTGGGGTACCACAGGGATCAGTACTTGGTCCACTGCTTTTTAACTTGTTCATTAATGATTTGGAGTTGGGAGTAAGCAGTGAAGTGGCTAAATTTGCGGATGATACGAAGTTGTTCAGGGTGGTGAAAACCAGTGAGGATTGTGAGGCACTCCAAAGGGATCTGTCAAAGTTGGGCGAGTGGGCGTCAACATGGCAAATGGGGTTCAATGTGGCCAAGTGCAAGGTGATGCACATTGGAGCCAAAAATCCTAACTATAAATACACGTTGATGGGGTCTGAACTGGCAGAGACAGATCAAGAGAGAGATCTTGGAGTTGTAGTAGATAACTCACTGAAAATGTCGAGACAGTGTGTGACTGCAATAAAGAAGGCCAATGCTATGCTGGGGATTATTAGGAAGGGTATTGTAAACAGATCAGCCAATATCATAATGCCGCTATATAAATCAATGGTGCGACCTCATCTGGAATACTGTGTGCAATTCTGGTCACCACACCTTAAAAAGGATATTATAGCTTTGGAAAAAGTGCAGAAAAAGGCAACTCGAATGATAAAAGGGTTGGAACACTTTCCCTATGAAGCGCTTAGGGCTCTTTAGCTTGGAGAAACGACGACTGAGGGGTGACATGATTGAGGTTTATAAGATTATGCATGGGATAGAGCAGGTAGAGAAAGAGGTACTTTTCTCCCTTTCTCACAATACAAGAACTCGTGGGCACTCCATGAAATTGCTGAGCGGTCGGGTTAGAACGGATAAAAGGAAGTACTTCTTCACCCAAAGAGTGATTAACACATGGAATTCACTGCCACAGGAAGTGGTGGCGGCTACAAGCATGGACGGCTTCAAAAGGGAATTAGATAAGCGTATGGAGCCCATCAGTGGCTATTAGCCACAAGGTATAGATAGGGGCTCTGGGGCAAGTGATGCTCTGTCTTCTGGTGTTTGGGGGGGTCAACAGTGGGAGGGCTTCTAATGTCCTGGCCCCACTGGTGGACCTCCTGATGGCACTGGTATTTCTGGCCACTGTGTGATACAGAGTGTTGGACTGGATGGGCCTTTGGCCTGATCCAACATTGGCGTCTCTTATGTTCATGTTCTCTTAAACAGAAATAAATAGCCCTGACAGCTCACAGACCAATGATCCCATCTGCTTAAACATTTCACCTGCCAGAAATGAAGTGTTAATGAAAAGTCCACAAGCTCAAAGCCCCACTGCCCCCACCAGCTGAGGTTCAATGGCACACTGCTGGTAAACATGAAGGCTTTCTTTAGCCTCTTGGACATATTTAAAGAACAGCAAACAGAAGGAAAACTGCTGCCAATTCTGTTCTGCAAACTTAATTCTTCTGCAAGAGGTTCTTTGAATTTAGTTTCACTTTTTTCATACAACTCTTTAGCACAGAGGTGTCGAACTCATTTGTTACAAGGGCCAGAACTGACATAAATGTCACTTTGTTGGGCCGGGGCATGTGTACAATAAAATGTAACACGAGGTACTGGAGATATAAACTTTATAAAGATGATTTCAGATGCTGAATGGCAATATCAGGTATGATTGGATTAGGTGTGATATGCAGAGGGGTAGTAGGCGTGGCGATATCAGCATTGGTAATGAGACAGGAAACCTAGGTCTCAATTTGGTCCAGGAGGATTCATTCCAGGACGATGCAAAGAATAAATGGAAATAAGTCTGAAGAACTGAGCAGTGATTCACAAGAGCTCATACCCTACCACAAATGTTGTTAGTCTTTAAGGTGATACTGGATTCTTGGTCCTTCTACTGCTATTAGAAACCACAATCTTCAAAAAACAGTGGGGGAACATTTTAACCTTCCAGGACATTCAGTTGCTGACCTAAGAGTAGCAGTTCGCCTACAAAGGAATGACAAAGGGAGATTAGAAAGAGAGACTGCCGAATTGCAAGTGATAATTAAGCTCAAGACAATGCATCCTCCTGGATTGAATTGAGACCTAGGTTTCTTCACTCACTACCAATCCCTGTTATTGTCATTTGGCATCTGAAATCACTTCAGTCTCCAATATATGACAGATAGATTCACATTCTAGCTGTATCTGAAGAAGTGAGCAGTGACTCATGATGAAGAAGAAGAAGAGATTGGATTTATACCCTGCCCTTCACTACCCAAAGGTGTCTCAGAGCGGCTTACAAACTCCTTTCCCTTCCCCTCCCCACAACAGACACCCTGAGAGAACTCTGACACAAACTGCTCTTTTTCAAGGACAGCTGTGCCAGAGCTTGTGACTGACCCAAGGTCACATCAGCAGGTGCACGTGGAGGAGTGGGGAATCAAACCCGGTTCTCCCAGATTAGAGTCCGCACACTTAACCACTACACCAAACTGACTCATGCCCTGCCACAAAAATAACAAATTAATGATTTGCCAGTAGTTATTTGCAAGTTATTCATGTAACTTCAGCAAAGGATAGGTACTTGGGTTTTATGTCATCGGGATGAAGAAGATCACCATGCCCAGATTCTGTCTCTAGGACTGCAATAAGTCCTTCTCTAGCTCAGCCATAACAGAGGAAGCTGACCACAGCAGGGCTTCAACAGCAATCACAGTTGGGAGGCAGGCTACAGGGCTGTTGCAAAGATTGCTGAGAGAATGCAAAGTGAAGCGCTACATTATTAGGCAGATGCAGAAAAGCCCCAGGCATTGGAGTACTAACCTTAAAAAAAAAAAAAAAAAAAAAACACCCAAAGGAAAAATAAGCACAAGGCAATGCTCTTGAGGTTTTTTTGCAAGGGAAATGACATACCACGCTCCTGCTTCCTGGGGGTGGGGGGAGCCTGGCCCCAGCAGCACAATCTGGACAGGGTGGGCACTGCAGCCTCCTCCCAAAAATCCCCAGGACCTCTTCTGCCATCTCCATCCCCCGTCAAGCAACCTGGGAGAGCCGAGGGAAGCCCAGAAGGGGGAGGAGCAGTGTCTGCACAGAAGGAAGCTCTGCCATTAACAGAGGAAGCTGACCACAGCAGCCCTTCAACAGCAACCGCAGTTGGGAGGCATGCTACAGGGGTGTTGCAAGGATTGCTGAGAGAATGCGGAAGTGAAGCATTCCAGCCATTTACTATATTATTTGGCAGATGCAGAAGAGCCCCGGGGGGTTGGAGTACTAACTTTAGAAACAAAACACCCAAGCGAGGAGCAAGCACAACGCAATGCAAATGCTCTTGAGTTTTTTTGCAAGAGGAATGACACACTGCACTCCTGCTTCCTGGGGGTGGGGGGAGCCCGGCCCCAGGAGCACGATCTGGACAGGAGAGGCACTGCAGCCTCCTGCAAAATCCCCAGGGACCTCTTCTGCCATCTCCATTCCCTGTCAAGCAGCCTGGAGGAGCAGAGGGAAGCCCGGAAGGGGGAGGCACACTGTCTCCATGGAAGTAAGCACTACCGATTAGGAGGAGGAGGGCTATGCTGGGGTGGTGGTCGCCTGTGTTGCTTCTGTGGTTGGAAGAGGGATGGTCACCCCTCCAGGCTACTCACCTCTGTCCAGCAGTGGCTCCAGTGGTTCCTCCTCTGCTGGCCCCACCTGCAACCACTCGGCCAGCAAGGAGAGGCTGCAGGATAGGGGGTGCTGGCTGCGGCCCAACTCTCTCTCTCTCTCTCTCTCTCTGGCTCTTTCACTCCTGGCCCCCCCAATGAAGTGTGCATACACACAAAAGCTTATACCTGGAATAAAATGTTGTTGGTCTTTAAAGTGCCACAGGACTCCACTTCTTTCTCTCTGGCTCCTTCTCTCCCCCTCCCTCCCCAGAGGCAAAAAGAGCTGCAATGCTGGAAATAAGAAGCAGGATGAAGCAGAGAGCCATTTGCTTGTGGACTGGATAGCAGCCCTGCATGGGCCAGATTCGGCCCACCGGCTGTATGTTTGACACCCCTGATCTAGCACAAGGTAAGCAGAGCATTAGCAAAAGTCTGTCATTGGATTCAATCCATGGGCAATACTTGTTGATCAATGTATCCTCCACAAATTCACCAAAATCCCCTTCTAAAGACAGAGGCCATTACCAGAATTTGCAGAAGCCAGCTTTACGGCTTCATTGCCACTCTATGCCATTTTACAGTTTTTTTTTTAAAAAAACAGCTCTCAGAAGCAGGTATCACCACTTAAAATCCAACACAAATTATCGTTACAAAATATAACTTGGGGTGGAGAGTCTAATCAATGTCTGGGTCCAGGAACAACCAAAGGGTGTTAAGGGAGGGGAGGCGACAACAATAGTGGGTGGAAATTGTGAACCAGGTGTTTTTTCCAAACTGTAATCTGTCACTGATCAATTTCATTGGCTGACCTTGACCTCAAAAACGTTACTAAAAATTCATAGCACACTTCTGCTCCTTTTAACGCAGCTAAGAATCTGCACAGTAAAAAACAAAGGCCTGTATCCTACCACTCCACTGAGCAAAGTCTGAAGCCTTCTTCCCGCTTCCAGTGGAAGAGCTACTTAAATTAGAAGCAGGTTCCTTAGGCTGGAGGAACTTCCCCCAGCCTGAGGTAGTATAGATGTCAATAAGGTAGCATTCATGTCATTGTTAAGGTTGCAATTTTAAAAAGGCATAAAAGCTGGCATAACGGGAAGCAACTTAACTAAAGCACATTCATGGTACATAAAAACAATCAGATCCAGCTTATGTCAGCCCCCAAACACCCTCCTGAGCAGCAAAGTCTTGCACTGTTTCCTCAAGGACAGTAAGCAGGGGTGAGGGGGTGAGAGGTGGAGGTTTCTAGACCTCAGAAAGGCCATTCCAAAGTACGTGGGAAAGTGCCAAAATGACTCAGCAGAAAAAATAGCCAACAGAGACCACACAGAATATACAAGAGAGTGAGTCTACACAGGTCAAGGAAGAGAAAAAATTCTCTACCCTGATTTTCCAAGCCATTCATAATTTTGTAGCTTAAGCTATTCCACATTTACATAAAAAGAACTGTCATCTCATTTTGCCTACATGCATCCAATTGGGGCCTTGCTTTTTAAAAACATTTTGTGTGAAATAGAGTCAGCGTTTAAAGAAATACATCTCAGCCCAGGGGTCATTTTGTAGAAAAAGAGGTGCAGGAGTTCATTAGCATAACTTGTTTGCATATGCCACACCCCCTGACATCACCGGAAGTGTGTCAGAAGGCAACACCCACCGATCAGGCTCCACTGGACTGTTTTGGATTGCTAGCTATTTGGGGGGGGGGGGGGGAGGGGGAGA